>NC_054706.1:63998933-64298933 GCF_016097555.1 Gigantopelta aegis
TATTATTGGTAGTAAATCTTAAGGCATAAATTAATTTTACTTGTAGAATGCAGATAATTGCATTTCAGAATGTCTAGTTTACGGGGGAGCATACCCCCTAACCCCCCTTTGCGCTCTCGTTATATCAGCCTCCCCCCCCCCCCCCCCCCACACACACCATGTCTACTTGGTTCCGCCGTGTCTGTTGTGGGTAGAATGATGGAAAAACAGTTAATGTGTTTCAGTCCAGCTTAGTTTGCCCGAATTTGAGGATTTGCTCCAGCACTTCCACGTCTCGTATGCTTGTGCATTAGATCATTATATATATTCAGCACGTTTAAGATGAGAGGGGCGTGACAGTAGTACAGTAGTACAGTGCTCGCTCGATGCGCGGTCGGTCTGGGATCGATCTCCGTCGGTGGGCTGATTGGGCTATTGCTCGTTCCAGCCAGTGCACCACGACTGGTATATCAAAGGCAGTGGTATGTACTACCCTGTCTGTGAGATGGTGCATATAAAAGATCCCTTGCTGCTAATCGAAAAGAGTAGCCCATGAAGTGGCGACAGCGGGTTTCCTCTCTCAATATCTCTGTGGTTCTTAACCATATATCTGACGCCATAAAACCGTAAATAAAATGTGGTGAGTGCGTCGTTCAATAAAACATTTCTTTCTTTCTTTGTTTAAGATGAGATTAATCGATCGAGTTGGCTAAATTGACGAGATATTTCTGCCCGGCCTCGTGGCCTAATGGATAAGGCGTCTGACTTCGAATCAGAAGATTGCGAGTTCGAATCTCGTCGGGGTCGTTTAAAGACAATATTTTTGTGATTTTTAAAAATAAAACATTCTTGTAATTTCAGTCGAAATTATGTAACTGGGAAATTACTTTTTTTTTCTTCTCAGCTCACAGTCGTGTTGAACTATGGCCATTTATGGTGTTTAAAATTAATATTACCACATTTGATCTAAAGATGAAGGATAAACCATTCCTTTCGAATGATGTGCATCTGTTCCAATGATCGATTATAATCGAAAATTGATCAGTTTGGTTTACCGATGTGATGCTCGATAATAAAAAAAAAAATCCATAATTGACTGTGGTAAAATGTTAACTGTAAATGTTCTCCAAGTTTATATGATGGACTTCCCTGCATCCACCTGGCTTCCTCGTCCTCTGCCGCTAATAAAGCTGGTCTGACCCACGGTTCTACCTAAAGACCGTCGGTAGCAGGGGAGCATAGTAGGTGCTTACAAGTGCCTCTTAACAATGCCAGAAGTAGCTACTGACCGCTTGCGGGATAAAATAGACAATAACATCCGCAAATCTAAAAACTCCATATGAAGAGTTTAGGCGCAAAACACGATATATCCATTTTTATTTTTCAGTAAAAGTGATTTTTTAATTGGCGTATATCGCGTTATGATGGAAAAAAAACCCCAGGAATTACCCAATACATTTTCACTCTTCATATGGTTATCTCCTAAATGACGTCACACGCATACAATTTGTATGGCATTGTCATAGCATTAGTGTCTCAGACTCTAGTCTCAAGTCTAGACTAAACGTTTTATAAGCACCAGGCCTGTTGGGGAATGACACGTGTGTGGCACGGATAGCCACTAGAGACAAGCACCTGTCGCGGTTGGTGAGACAAGGACTGGGAGATGTGGAAGTGGACAGCGAAAGAAGTTGAAAGATGGGAGGAGCTGCCAGATCGGGAAGAAATGAGATGGAATTCAAAGGATATAACATTTATTCAATATCAACTGGCATTACTGCCAAACAGCTAAATATGGGATGCAAACGAATTACTAAACATGTTTACAATGACTACAACTAATATCGTACAGACAAAAATATTATTGGTAGTAAATCTTAAGGCATAAATTAATTTTACTTGTAGAATGCAGATAATTGCATTTCAGAATGTCTAGTTTACGGGGGAGCATACCCTCTAACCCCCCTTTGCGCTCTCGTTATGTCAGCCTCTACCCCCCCCCCCCCCCCCAATGTCTACTTGGTTCCGCCGTGTCTGTTGTGGGTAGAATGATGGAAAAACAGTTAATGTGTTTCAGTCCAGCTCAGTTTGCCCGAATTTGAGGATTTGCTCCAGCACTTGCCCATCTCGAATGCTTGTGCATTAGAACATTATATAGGCCTATATTCAGCACGTTTAAGATGAGAGGGGCGTGACAGTAGTACAGTAGTACAGTGCTCGCTCGATTCGCGGTCGGTCTGGGATCGATCCCCGTCGGTGGGCTGATTGGGCTATTGCTCGTTCCAGCCAGTGCACCACGACTGGTATATCAACGGCAGTTGTATGTACTACCCTGGGCCTGTCTGTGGGATGGTGCATATAAAAGATCCCTTGTTGCTAATCGAAAAGAGTAGCCCATGAAGTGGCGACAGCGGGTTTCCTCTCTCAATATCTGTGTGGTTCTTAACCATATGTTTGACGCCATATAACCGTAAATAAAATGTGTTGAGTGCATAGTTAAATAAAACATTTCTTTCTTTCTTTGTTTAAGATGAGATTAATCGATAGAGTTGGCTAAATTGATGAGATATATCTGTCCGGCCTCGTGGCCTAACGGATAAGGCGTCTGACTTCGAATCAGAAGATTGCGAGTTCGAATCTCGTCGGGGTCGTTTATAACAATATTTTTGTGATTTTTAAAATATAAAACATTCTTGTAATTTCAGTCGAAATTATGTAACTGGGAAATTACTTTTTTTTTCTTCTCAGCTGACAGTCGTGTTGAACTATGGCCATTTACGGTGTTTAAAATTAATATTACCACATTTGATCTAAAGATAAAGGATAAACCATTCCTTTCGTATGATGGGCATCTTTTATAGTGGTGTTCCAGTGGTCGATCATAACTGAAAATTGATCAATTTGGTTTACCGATGTGATGATCGATAGTAAAAAAATCCATAATTGATTGTGTGTGAAAATGTTAACTGTAAATGTTCTCCAAGTTTAGATGATGGACTTCCCTGCACCCACCTGGCTTCCTCGTGCTCTGCCGCTAATAAAGCTGGTCTGATGCACAGCTCTGCCTAACGACCGTCGGTACTAGGGGAGCATAGTAAGTAGTTACAAGTGCCTCTTAACAATGCCAGAAGTTGGAATTCAAAGGCGTAAAAGTGGTGTGGTGGTCCTTCAGCCACAGATCTGCATGATGTGTCTAGTGCTGTAGTGAAGTAGTGAGGTAGTTGGCTTGTTCTTCTCGCTTTCAGTTGCAGCCGCCAGATAGCCTAATGGTGAAAAGATGGGCAGAGGCATTTAAGTCCCACCCTTCTGGTACATAACCTCTTTACAGATAAGACTCCCTCAGTGCCCCCTGCTAACATAGCTTGGCACACCACGGTAACTGGGCCCTTACGGACTCAGGCTAGACTGAGGGGATCTCGGAGCAGCTGGAGCCCCACAGGTGCAGTGTGCATGACCCATCGACGTATGGACATACTCTGACACTCATTAATCCAACTCCAGCTATTGACAAATAGCACGGACGGACAGCGTACGTAAGTTATGGAAGACAATCTGTCTAAGAGAAGGAAAACTCTAAACTCAAACCCGAACAGATGCCACTCTTTAGCATTGGTATGCAAGACATCAAGGAGATGGACACTCCAAAATCAAACCAACGGGCAGGCAGAGCTCACAAGCCTATAAGAGAAGGACAACTCAGATTACAAATCACCCTTGTGGAATGGAGTCGTCAATCATGGAAGGCAACCACCGAAGTCGGAAGACATCAACCAATTTGGCGTGGGGAAAATTTTGATGTTTACGCACTTACAATCATATGGCCATACAAATATCATCAGAAAGATGTGGTTTCGTCCTGTTCGACCGCAGCCGGGATAGGACGAAGCCGGGCTCCCAATCTCGAAGGGACCCAAACCAAGCTATTGACCGCGGCTCTGAATCTCCTGCCACGACTGGGGGAGACCAGAGTACAGCTACCAGTCACCAACAACTTCGTATCATGCATTGGAATGCCGATGGGGGGAGGGGCGACAAAAGAAGACAACAAAACTGCCCACACCTGGAAGAGAACCGCCAGAAAGTTTGGACACAAGACACACCCCTCTAAAGATGAAGGATAAACTATTCCTTTCGAATGATGAGCATCTTTTATAATGGTGTTCCAATGGTCGATTATAATCGAAAATTGATCAGTTTGGTTTTACCGATGTGATGATCGATTGTAACAAATCAATAATTGAGTGTGTGGGATTATTGATCTAATACGGCCAAATCTTGATTGAACGCAGAAGAAGAAGAATAATAAAAGGCATGAAAGGAAAGGGGGCAGTGGGATTTAAAAACAAAAAAAACAAAACAAGTTTAGATGGAACTGTTGGGGTTCATTTTAATGTTTCTAGTATGTATTTGGTATATTGATGTTTCATTTGAACATAGGTGTTCGGGGGATATGGGCTGAATTAAACGAAAATGCTCGGATCTGGATACAACATTCAGTATCAATTGGCATTACTGCCAAACAGCTATATAGGGATGCAAACGAATCACTAAACATGTTTACATTGACTACAACTAATACTGTGCAGGAAAAACTATTATTATTATTATTATTATCTTAAGGCAGAAATGAATTTTACTTGTAGAATGCAGATAATTGCATTTCGGGATATCTAGTTTACGGGGGAGCATACCCTGAACCCCCCCCCTTTGCGCCCTCGATCTGTCAGCCCCCACCCCCACCGCACACCAATGTCTACTTGCTTCCGCCGTGCCTGTTGTGGATAGAATAATGGCAAACAGTGAAAGTGTTTCAGCCCAGCTCATTTTGCCCGAATTTGAGGATTTGCTCCAGCACTTCCCCGTCTCCTATGCTTATGCATTATAACATTATGGAAGCCTAAATAAAAGATCCCTTGCTGCTAATCGGAAAGAGTAGCCCATGTAGTGGCGACAGCGGGTTTCCTCTCAAAATCTGTGTGGTCCTTAACCATATGTCTGACGCCATATAACCGTAAATAAAATGTGTTGAGTGCGTCGTTAAATAAAACATTTCTTTCTTTATAACATTATATATATTAAGCACGTGTTTGTGGGATATTAATTCAAGGTCATAATGATAGTCATACATGTTTTGGTATTGCAGTTATGTTAATGATCACTGAAACGCCGGTAATAAACATCAATCAACAATATCCAGAGGCCAACAAGAAACAACGTTATCACTGTTCAAGTTTGAATTTATTAATCATGATATTATTAAGTACAACAACAAAATATATGTAAACTTCAAGTCAAACACGTACCAACACTGTGTAAAATGTGTATCGTATACTACGTAAACGGTTTATCGTATCTTTAATTAATTAGTAGGCCTACATAATTAAAAAAATAATAAGATAAAAATTAACATAAGTGTACATAATATTATTTAAAATAATATTGGTTAAAACAAACGGTATCTAATATTATTATAGATTCTTCATTTGTGGTTATGAAACTAGATTTGGAGATGAAATGACATAGAAGTACAACACTTGGATCAATGGTGACCAAAGGGGAAGAAAATCGGGCAAATGCTCAGGTTCCACACTTAAAGGGACCTCAAAACTTTGTAAAATATTTACTGTGTGGAAATGCTACTCAAAATAACCGCATTTCATAACAATTGCCCTCTGCCCCCATTAGCTCCCCTTATATGGGATCTCCATTTATTGCAGTTCAGAAACATTTTCTGTGAACTACGCCAGGGCCAGTTTCTTCGTATTCCTGCCTGGTAATCCACATCTGTTGAAAAGTTGAAAGCGAGGCTAAAATGGACCCACCAATCCAGACGGAATATTTCCGTTCCGGCGGTGCAATGACCTTAATCTTCATGACCGGAGGAGCGAGACCGGACACCTCCTTGCTCAGCCTCTCGGCAATCCCCGGGAACATCGTAGTTCCGCCGGACATGACGATGTTGGTGTACAGGTCTTTTCGAATGTCGACGTCACACTTTTGAATGGAGTCGAACGTGGACTCGTGGATCCCAGACGACTCCATTCCGACGAGCGCCGGCCGAAAGAGCGCCTCCACGCAGCGGAACCTCTCGCTGCCGACTGAGATGATCTGCCCGTCGGGAAGTTCGTAGTTCGTCTCCATCTCAACGGAGGTCGCAGACGTGATCATATCCTGGTCGAAGTCCTGACTGACGAAAGCCAGCTTTTCCTTGATGTCTCGCACGATCTCTCGCTCGGCAGACGTGGTGAAGGAGTATCCTCTCTCTGTGAGGATCGTCGTCAGGTACTCGGTGATGTCGCGACCTGCTAAATCCAATCTCAGGATGGCGTGGGGCATGGAGTAACCCTCGTAGATGGGCACGTTGTGCGTGACTCCATCCCCAGAGTCTAGAACTATGCCGGTGGTTCGTCCTGAAGCGTAGAGGGACAGCACCGCCTGGATGGAGACGTAGAATGCTGGCGTGTTGAAGACGTCAAACATCAGCTTGAGCATCCTCTCTCTGTTGATCTTTGGGTTGAGCGGCGCCTCCGTCATGAGGACCGGGTGTTCCTCCGGCGCGACCCGCAGCTCGTTGTAGAAGGTGTGGTGCCAGATCTTCTCCATGTCGTCCCAGTTGGTGACGATGCCGTGTTCTATAGGGTATTTCAGACTCAGTACCCCCCGTTTAAGCTGGGCTTCTTCTCCAATATACGAGTCCTTGAGGACTGCGCCAACCATTACTCCCTGAAAGAAAAACAAATTAAAACAATAACAACAGATGGACTCGAGCTTGCAACTCTATGCTTCAGTAAATCCTCACCCATTTAAAAATCGCTTATAAATCGATGGTGTATTAAGTCATCGGTCTAAACGCTGATAGGTACTGGCACAAATAACAGCGGGGCCCCCTCCCCAGAATATATATTTTGCAACCCCTCGGGAGAGGGGGAAAAAGATATGGGGAAAATAAATGTACACATCACCGCGGGGCCTCCTGAAGCGCGGGGCCCGTTGCACGTGCTACATGTGCTACTAGAATAAACAGAGAGAGAGAGAGAGAGAGAGAGAGAGAGAGAGAGAGAGAGAGAGAGAGAGAGAGAGAGAGAGACAGACAGACAGACAGACAGACAGACAGGCAGACAGACAGAGAGAAGAGACACACAGAGAGAAAGACAGAGGGAGATATTGAGATTGATTGTATCATATCAAATCAACGACAGAGTGGAAGAAAGATCCACTTGGCGTAGACCTATTCCAGAGTAGTATAAAGGTTGTTCCATCACGAGATAGGAGGGAGAGAACCTTTGGATATAATCAACATTCGCAGAATAATTATATTTCATCAAATCAACTGCGACAGACCCACCGGGTAGTCTATAACATAATAATTATATTTCATCAAATTTAGCAAAGTGTGTATAAAGTCAACTGCGACAGACCCACCGGGTAGTCTATATCATAATAATTATATTTCATCAAATTTAGCAAAGTGTGTATAAAGTCAACTGCGACAGACCTACGGGGTAGTCTATATCATAATAATTATATTTCATCAAATTTAGCCAAGTGTGTATAAAGTCAACTGCGACAGACACACGGGGTAGTCTATATCATAATAATTATATTTCATCAAATTTAGCCAAGTGTGTATAAAGTCAACTGCGACAGACCTACGGGGTAGTCTATATCATAATAATTATATTTCATCAAATTTAGCAAAGTGTGTATAAAGTCAACTGCGACAGACCTACGGGGTAGTCTATATCATAATAATTATATTTCATCAAATTTAGCAAAGTGTGTATAAAGTCAACTGCGACAGACCTACGGGGTAGTCTATATCATAATAATTATATTTCATCAAATTTAGCAAAGTGTGTATAAAGTCAACTGCGACAGACCCACCGGGTAGTCTATATCATAATAATTATATTTCATCAAATTTAGCAAAGTGTGTATAAAGTCAACTGCGACAGACCTACGGGGTAGTCTATATCATAATAATTATATTTCATCAAATTTAGCAAAGTGTGTATAAAGTCAACTGCGACAGACCTACGGGGTAGTCTATATCATAATAATTATATTTCATCAAATTTAGCAAAGTGTGTATAAAGTCAACTGCGACAGACCTACGGGGTAGTCTATATCATAATAATTATATTTCATCAAATTTAGCAAAGTGTGTATAAAGTCAACTGCGACAGACCCACCGGGTAGTCTATATCATAATAATTATATTTCATCAAATTTAGCAAAGTGTGTATAAAGTCAACTGCGACAGACCCACGGGGTAGTCTATATCATAATAATTATATTTCATCAAATTTAGCCAAGTGTGTATAAAGTCAACTGTGACAGACCCACGGGGTAGTCTATATCATAATAATTATATTTCATCAAATTTAGCCAAGTGTGTATAAAGTCAACTGCGACAGACCTACGGGGTAGTCTATATCATAATAATTATATTTCATCAAATTTAGCAAAGTGTGTATAAAGTCAACTGCGACAGACCCACGGGGTAGTCTATATCATAATAATTATATTTCATCAAATTTAGCAAAGTGTGTATAAAGTCAACTGCGACAGACCCACGGGGTAGTCTATATCATAATAATTATATTTCATCAAATTTAGCCAAATGTGTATAAAGTCAACTGCGACAGACATACGGGGTAGTCTATATCATAATAATTATATTTCATCAAATTTAGCAAAGTGTGTATAAAGTCAACTGCGACAGACCTACGGGGTAGTCTATATCATAATAATTATATTTCATCAAATTTAGCCAAGTGTGTATAAAGTCAACTGCGACAGACCCACCGGGTAGTCTATATCATAATAATTATATTTCATCAAATTTAGCAAAGTGTGTATAAAGTCAACTGCGACAGATCCACGGGGTAGTCTATATCATAATAATTATATTTCATCAAATTTAGCCAAGTGTGTATAAAGTCAACTGCGACAGACCCACGGGGTAGTCTATATCATAACAATTATATTTCATCAAATTTAGCAAAGTGTGTATAAAGTCAACTGCGACAGACCTACGGGGTAGTCTATATCATAATAATTATATTTCATCAAATTTAGCAAAGTGTGTATAAAGTCAACTGCGACAGACCTACGGGGTAGTCTATATCACGTTTTTTTTTCCTTCAAATATGCAGCCAATCCAACCAGACGTTGTCGAGTGCGCTGTGCAATTACCCTCCCCCCCCCCCCCCCCCCTGGGGGGACTAATTGCTACGTATGGAAGCCTGATCGAGTATCGCGTCTCGTACACCGGGTCACGAGCAACCGTGACCTTGGTGTACGGAGATCGCATACAGAAGAAAGGAAGGTGGACGAAAAGGAGACGTGCGCCAGCGGCGGCGCAGGGGGGGGGGGGGGTCAAAACCGGTGGCTAAACCGCCGGCGGCGACTCCTTCTGTTAGACCGCCCAACGCCACTCAACCGAGGAAGACGACCAAGATGGAAGAGGTTCCGGCCCCGGCTGTCTCGGCTTCCGTCCCTCAGGAAGATGACGAATTGGACGAGCTTGACACAGCCATCTGTGTCACCCCGTTCAATCGGCCACCTGCACCAGTTCCTACTCAAGCGCCTCCGGGTGTGTCGCCGATCCAGTCGACGACACCCGTTGAGGCGCAGGCCCGGAAAGAACCCGTTGTGAAGAGGAGGAAGGCGAACACTCCTCCGAGTGTCACTCCAGCCAGGCCAAGTCGCCCCTCTCAACCGCCGCAGCCGGGGACAGAACCAGTGGAGCAGTGGTCACTGCAGGCCGGCCGTCTCCAACAGCGCTACCAACAGCTGGTCAAGACGAATCTCACGGATGTACGTCTGCTGATGAGTCGTCCAAAAGAACAGTCATACCAACCTCTACCAGACGGACTCAACGAGGGGGAATTCGCGGTGCACCGACTCAAGATGCGGGAGGGACAAAGCGCTGTGTGCGTAACCATCCGCAGGAATGGAAGATTCAACCAAGGTCTGCTGCTATCGGAGATGGACAACCCGACATTACACCGTGTCCTCAAAACCGTCGCGGGTCCTCACTACCGTCCAATCACCAAGTCCTTAGCAGACTCCGATTACCGGCAGTTCCTCCAGCATCTCGAGATCACCGACTACATCGGATCCCCCTAGACACCAACCTTTCCTAGGACAGGTATCAACCTCTTTTTTTGGGCTAGTTAGACTTTAAACGTTTTGGAAGCAGTTCAAAATTCTTATGTTTATTTTTTTATAAGTAGTCTAACGCATTTTACTTTGGCGCCCGTTCAATTGCTCAAAATCACCTTAAAAACCTTTTGGCTGAGCAGTCTTAACTATTTTGGGTTAAATTTTAGAGTCCGGACATGTATTTGGATGCAGTTACTCTTTGTAGACTTAGGTATTTGCCAGGCTTCACCGAGGAATCGAAATTCAGCCAATCAGAGCACGGCTCCCACTCGGTGTACTTCAAGTTTGCGAAGTGTCTGCTATTTGGTCCGCGCTCGCGTTGACCTTACTAAATGGCTTTTTTCCAAATTCCGCCCACCTCAAACTTACCCCCCCCCCCCCCCCCCCCCCCCTCCTGCTCCGGAGTTAGTCACTGGCGAAGTCAGAGGCTAAATCCGTGGTGGGCGTGCCTGAACCCTTGTGGATAGGGGCACGTAAAATGAGTTGCCAGTCCAGTCCAGTCTATATCATAATAATTATATTTCCAATGTGATCAGTTCAGCTCTACTGAAGAGATTACCGCCTGCAGGATTTGTATAGTTCAAAAGGGCACCTACATTATTCGAGGAGGGAATGTAACATTTAAAAAGGATATCTACATTATTTAACATTACAAAACATGCATAGGCGTACGGACTCCCTATTTTTTTATTTTTTTTTATAAAAAAAAATGTTTTAGGTGAGGGGAACTGGGGGAGGAGGCCGATTTGAAAATGCCCGAATCTGGTTAACAACATTTATTCATATTAACATTACTGCCAAACAGCTATATATGGGGTTGCATACGAATCATTACGCATTTTTACATGAATTACTAATACTAATATTGTGGGTACAAGGATGGAAATACATGGTGAAAAGGTTTCAGGCAAGCTCATTTTGCCCAAAAATCTTTATCGTATTAGCCCGAATTTGGTAATTTACTCAAATACTGGAGTTGCCCCTATCCCCCACTCCACCCTCACCGGTCTCGTAGGCTTATGAGGACGTACTGTATTATCTATATAGTTATCTTCCACAGAAATATCAAGCTGAGCAAGATATTACAAGTTCCAACTAAAACTAATGAATATATTGTATTCATCTGTTAAATACCGATTTTTCGGGGCATTTCCAATTTCGTGTAGAAGGGCACACCCCCTGCACTCCACTCGGACCCCCACCTGCTCCTCCTTAGTTTTAGGTAATTTCACGAGTATGCATAATGCATAATTTTAAAATGTTTTTGTTTTCTTTTATAAGACAGACAAGGCACCGCCTGCCTCTCCAGGGGTGACGGACTCCATATATATCTGTATTCATAATGAAATAGTAAGATGATAATTGTGTGTATATATACACAAATTGTTTAAACTCAGGCTTTGAAGCCTATTTTAAAAATAAAAATTGAAATGATTTTATAAAACATTTCAGATCAAATCCAGTCTGTTTTGTGAATAATATTTTAATGGAAAACAAAAAGAAGGCGGGGGATGGGGAAGGAGAGAGAACTAAAGTTGAAATCAGATGAAAAGTTGAAAATTACATACATAAAATCATTATAATACATCAAGGGCATCGCCAGTAAGGTTTAAAATGGGTTCGTTTAATAATCAAAATAGTAAATTGTATGGCTAACTTTTATTCCAAAGCAAATAATTGAAGTAAGAGGGAGAGAGAGAGAGAGAGACAGACACAGATAAATATATATACACGTGTCATCATTCATATTGCCATGATAGGTCATTTATCTGCATTTGCCCTATACAGGTACCATACACAGTGGTGTTTGATATACGAGTGACAGAATAGAAGAAATTTAAATGGATTTCTCCACTGTGGGTTGGTGAACAAGTAGGTCCTCTTGATATGAGAAAGGGACACACACACACACACACATAGAGAGAGAGAGAGAGAGAGAGAGAGAGAGAGAGAGAGAGAGAGAGAGAGAGAGAGAGAGAGAGAGAGAGAGAGAGAGAGAGAGAGAGACAGACAGACAGACGGACAGACAGACACAGACAGAGACAGACAGAGAGAGAAAATCATCGAGAGGATTTTCACTTTTAATTTTTGCGAAAACTGCTAATCAATTATACAATACTTTAAAAGACTGCAATGAATAAAGACTACTACTACAAACTACCGCCAAAATCTCACCTGATGACGTGGCCGCCCAACTATGGATGGGAACACACACCTGGGGGCGTCATCGCCGGAAAAACCAGCCTTGCACATCCCCGAACCATTATCCACCACCACGGCAACTATCTCTTCATCCGCCATTGCGCCACGCCCTTCTTCGTCAGAAAGATTAAAGTATTATCTGCTAAACAATTTCAATAACATACCCGCATCTATATATATATTCCTGAAACCTAAGAGTTTCCAGGAAAATCAATGGCATTTCCGCCTACCTTTCCTTTTACGGGGAGTGATTACTCAGTAGCTCCACATATGGAATATGAACATCTGTGAAGTCAACTAATTATTTTGAATAATGGACAATATCTGTAGTAGTTAGAAAATCAACAGGTACATTGTAGGATAAAAGGATAATAATTAACATCTTCGAGATTGATATTTTCTGTCAGATGAGATACAGTAGAGCACCTGTCTTTATTATTAAAAGTCGAATCCAGGGCGTGGTAGGAGTTAATTAATATGACGCTATCGTGCGGTTTTGTGTGAACGGGATTATTTTCTGTTGAAACCAACGATTATTGATCGATTAATAATACAGCTTATTAATTTTAAATTTGCACGAAAACAAAATTCCAAGTTGTAAACAGTTTTTCAGTGCCTCTATCCATTCAAGGTTCAAGCACGTCTTTCCAGGGTTCAACCTCTGGCGTAACAAATGTCTGGGTATGCATCTTTCCAACACATAAGGCTCATGTTTTAGTTTACTCTCCCTTTTAACGACACCACTACAGCACATTGGTTTATAAATCATCGGCTGTTGCGTGTCAAACATTTGGTAATTTTAACAGTCTTAAAAAGAGGAAACCCGCTACATTTTTTCCGTTAGTAGCAAGGGATCTTTTATATGCATCATCTCACAGACAGGATAACACATACCAAGGCCTTGGACATACCACATGGGGTGCACTGGCTGGAACGAGAAATAGCCCACAAATAGAAGATCGCTGCAAGGTGCTGAGGCGGGGGGTGTTACTGGTATGCGTTACCGTTAATGGTAGAAGAGGGGGTGTTTATTGATATTTACCCAACATGTTCAAACCACGTTTCACTTTTATTAATACTAACTTAGAGGGACTGTCCTGAGTGTGTAGCCATTGTAAGATGTTTCATAGTGGCAATAACAGAGCTTTTTTGGCGACTACAATCACACATTAAATATATTTTCTGAACAAATATGTTTGCGGTTTGTAGCCGTCATTATTCATTTTCTTCATAATTATATATATATATATATTTTTTTTTTTGTTGTTGTTGAAGTACTAAATTATTGTTTGGGCTATTACAAACATTAGGAAATGACAACAATCACCTTGTTTATACGGACACTGTACCAGAAAATATATTTAACGTGTACATCCAGTTGCATTGACATCAAACTCAGGACAAACGTTAAAAGTTTGTTTTGTTTAACGACACCACTAGAACACATTGATTTATTAATCATAAGCTATTGGATATCAAACATTCGGTAATTTTAACATATTAGACATTAGTGAGGAAACAAGCTATATTTTTCCATTAGTTAGCAAGGGATCGTTTATATGCGCCATCCTATAGACAGGATAGCAAATATCACGACCTTTGATACACCAGTCGTGGTGCACTTGCTAGAACAAGAAATAGCCGAATGAGCCCACCGACGGGGATCGATCCCAAACCGACCGCGCATCAGGCGAGCGCTTTACCACTGGGCTATGTCCCGCCCCCTTCAGAACAAAGATTGTGTCTAATGATGTTATTCGATCCTATGACGAAAACACCTCAGGTGGGCATTTTACAGACTGAGCTAGACACCCCCTCCCCCAAAAACCCCAAACCCCCCCCCCCCGCACCCGAAAAAAACATCCATCAAAACAACTCTACTGAAACACACACAAACACACACACACACACACACACACACACCAAACCCCCCAAAACACACCAAAAACCCCCACAACACAAACAAAAAGCAAAACAATTAAAACAATATGAACATAAAACAGAATGCTACAAGTTACACACTTCTTAAAATTCATGGATCCATTCTTACACACTAAATAACCTAATTCTAATCGTCTGGAGAACATCTAACCTTCTTTCCACGCTTTCTTCATCACCGTAACGTAATGTTAACCTAAATAACCTAATTCTAATCGTCTGGAGAACATCTAACCTTCTTTCCACGCTTTCTTCATCACCGTAACGTAATGTTAACCTAAATAACCTAATTCTAATCGTCTGGAGAACATCTAACCTTCTTTCCACGCTTTCATCATCACCGTAACGTAATGTTAACAATATTAATGATTTTTTGTTTTAATCTTATTTAATTTACATAGTATAACCAAACAAGTCATTAGTATGGTAGCATAAGACAAAGCCATGCAATAGTATACACAGTAAATTGATTTATCTGCATGTACAAATTCATTATTTATCATAAATCATTTTATGTAGTCAGTAATACTATAGTGATTGTCAATATCGCATCCCCCCCCCCTCCCCCACCCCTTTCATCGTCGCAAAGACGTAATTTGACCAACATTTATTCGTTTTGTTTGTATTTTTAATTTGTTAACCGTTACGAAAGATAGATTTTCAATTATGTCAATATTAAATTCACAAAACATCGTAACTTCATACGTTTACGCAGACGTGTGTGTGTGTACAAGGCATGCCTAGACTGGGGCGAACAAAGTTTCAAGGGGTTCGGGTTTTTTATCCCGGAAAATATATACTCTGTCAAAAAAGAAACGCATAGGCGAAATATTCATGGTATTATCTCTTTAATAAAAAGTGGCATAATTTCGTTATTTATGATCGTATTACAGTAAAATTTGACATGAGTATGTGACAATGTTCTTGCTATGGACTGACGGCAGTGGAGGCGTTTTCGTCACCAAACAGCGTCGCACGAGGGCGCTGAAATCAGTAGGCCACCAGCAGCAGCAATCACTGCGCGACATAGACTGAATGAGTCTCTGAATCCGGGCACGTGGAATCCTAGCCCATTCTTCCTGCAAAAGTAAAGTTTGTTTTTTATTTAACAACGCCACTAGAGCACATTGATTTTTTCTTATCATCGGCTATTGGACGTCAAACATATGGTCATTCTGACAGTTTTATAGAGGAAACCCGCTGTCGCCACATAGGCTACTCTTTTACGACAGGCAGCAAGGGATCTTTTATTTGCGCTTCCCACAGGCAGAATAGCACAAACCATGGCCTTTGCTGAACCAGTTATGGATCACTGGTCGGTGCAAGTGGTTTACACCTATCCATTGAGCCTTGCGGAGCACTCACTCAGGGTTTGGAGTCGGTATCTGGATTAAAAATCCCATGCCTCGACTGGGATTATAACCCAGTACTTACCCGCCTGTAGACCAATGGCCTAACCACGATGCCACCGAGGCCGGTTTCTTCCTGCAGTGCATGTGGCAGTTGCGGAAGCGTCTGATGCTCCGGTTCACGCTGGCGTACACGTCTGTCCAGTTCGTTCCATAGATGTTCAATGGGGTTGAGATCTGGCGATCTTGATGGCCATGGCAGCACATTAATGTTCTCATTCTGTAGGAAATCCATTGTTACACGTGCCGTATGCGGCCTGGCATTGTCCTGCTGAAAGAGTTCTCTCAGTCGATCCAAAATGGGAACCATGTGACGGCGAAAAATTTCATCCCGGTAGCGTACAGCTGTCAGATTGCCTTGTACGAACACAAGTGCACTTCTGCCGGTGTATGAGATGGCTCCCCACATCATGACACTCCCTCCACCGAACCTGTCAACTTGGGCGACGCAGCTGTTGGCAAAACGTTCACTGCAGCATCTGTAAACACGTCGCTGTAGAAGGAAACATGACTCATCGCTGAACCATACTCGCCGCCAGTTTTCCAAGTTCCACCCGTGTACATACGGTCTCCTAGCCTGTAAATCAGCTTCTCGAAGTTGGTTCCGAATGGTTTGTGCTGACACCCTTCTCAAACCAGGTATGTGTCCAGCAGTGTTCGAACCCGGATGTAGCGATCTTGTGCTGCAGTTGTTATGCGAGGTCTTCCACTTCTGGGCCGGTCTTCAGCTGATTGAAACTGCTGGTACCTTTCCCAGAGACGTGAAATGGTGCTCTGATGGACGTTCATGTGGCGTGCGACTGCTGACCCTTCTCAAACCAGGTGTGTCCAGCAGTGTTCGTTGCTGTGGCAGTTCGGTGACGCAAGTGCAGAACTCGGATGTAGCGATCTTGTGCTGCAGTTGTTATGCGAGGTCTTCCACTTCTGGGCCGGTCTTCAGCTGATTGAAACTGCTGGTACCTTTCCCAAAGACGTGAAATGGTGCTCTGATGGACGTTCATGTGGCGTGTGACTGCTGACTGCGATTCACCTAACTGGAGGCGGCCTATTACAATGTATCGATTCGGCAGGCTTAGTCTTGGCATCTTGTAACTCGTCTACGTCGAAATGGAAATGAGGCATCATTGCGAGCATTACAGATTTAAATATCCATCACTACCCCGTGACAAAAACATTATTTGTAGTAAATCTTAAGGCAGAGATGAATTTTACTTGTAGAATGCAGGGAATTGCATTTCAGGACATGTTTTCAACATTTTACGATGCTTTGCGCCATCGATCTCAGTCAGCCCCCCCCCCCCCCCCGCACCACCACACACACACACACCAATGTCTACATACTTCCGCCGTGCCAGTATAAGAATACGATCATGGCATATTTAACGAGTTCGCGTTTCGCTTCTCGGGGTCAAAGGTCATTTCCAAAATTAGAAATATATTGTCACCACTCAAGCCCAGATTTAGCAAGCTTTAAATTTCTGCATGCTATTTTTATGTCGATGCTATAACGATAGTTTGCAGGCTTTGTGAAAGAAAGCTAATCAAGTCTGAACATTTTAAATTTAGAAGCTCAGCGTGCGTTGACATTTTTTAGTGTAATTTACACTACGAAATGCTATTGCCCTTAAAAGTACTGCCTTAATAGTCTAGTGGCTTAGGTCAATGTTTGTGCATTTTTGGAAACAAGCATGAAAATTTGCACACACATATATATCATTGGTGTGATTAATTGTAGCTATAGAAACACTTCGACAGGACCCCCTGGAGATAGGTGGCGCCACCTATTTCCAATGTAAGTCAGTTAGGCATAAATGCTCATCAAAATTGTTTGGTTTTTTTGTTGCGTTTTTATATTATGCCTTTTAAAATCACCGTAAATGTATAAGGTGACTATTTCAAATGATTTTCTTCCAGAAAGCTGCTTATCTGTCAGTATTTTAAAGAGAATGATTTTGAACAAATTCGAAATTTGAACTTTTTCCCGCCAAGAATTGTGGTGCATTCGCTTTATGAGTTAGTTGCCGAAATCGTCAATTTTGCCAGTTCCGATGACTTTGGTTGCCTAATATCTGTTGAAAATACAGTTGAATCTATTCAAACACATTAACTGCTACCACCACTTAACGTCGCATACTATGCCAAGAATTGTCTATGGCGTTTCCATGCACATACATGAACACAATATGGTACACAACTTGACAGGAGAGCAACCACAACGACTGGTAGGGGTGCACACTTTCTTGTAGCCACATTTTATCAATTCTCGGCACCCTTTAGAAGCTTCAGGTAGAACTGTCCAGTTAGGCTGCCACCCATCGTCACTCTGCAGGATTGGGTAGTTTCATTTGTGGAGCCAACACTTGTCCCCAAACGTGTCTACTTTGGTATGTTGCTCTTCTAATGTGCTCATTCAGCGCTGCCCTTGTGGGAGGCAGGTTCTAATGCTTGAATCTACCTTTTTTTTTGTAAAACGTTCTTGTCTGACTGCATTGATGTCTGTCAGTTCACTTGTGCGATCATATAGAAGAATAGCAAATCTCTCGATCAGATTAAGTCCTTGCTCACCAAGAGCAGTTGTACACGTTGACATATCCCTAAATGTCTCGGTTGCGTCAGGATACATGTTCCAAACAGCCCATGCAGTTTTCTTTCCTCTCCCTGCAAAGGCAGATACAGTGTCACGTCCTGTAATTGCATGGAATGCCGGTAGTGCTGCTGCTCTAGGTGATCCTAGTGCTTTCGCCATTTCATGAGCAGGAAGATAACGAAAGGATTTCCCTGTACCAAATGCCACCCATAATTCCTTGACATGAAGTTGTTCCGTGTATGCGATAGCTAAAACGAGGTTATCAGTATCCACTGTTCTGATGAGGATATTTTTGCTTCCCTTCGTCACAGCATCGGATGCATGAATGAAAAAAGAAAGAAGTGTTTTATTCAACGACGCACTCAACACATTTTATTTACGGTTATATGGCATCAGACATATGGTTAAAGACCACACAGATTTTTTTAGAGGAAACCCGCTGTCGCCACATAGGCTACTCTTTTACGACAGGCAGCAAGGGATCTTTTATTTGCGCTTCCCACAGGCAGGATAGCACAAACCATGGCCTTTGTTGAACCAGTTATGGATCACTGGTCAGTGCAAGTGGTTTACACCTACCCATTGAGCCTTGCGGAGCACTCACTCAGGGTTTGGAGTCTGTATCTGGATTAAAAATTCCATGCCTCGACTGGGATCCGAACCCAGTACCTACCAGCCTGTAGACTGATGGCCTGCCACGACGCCACCGAGGCCGGTGCGGATGCATGAATGAACACCCTTGTGTCGGCCTCCTTATGATTGCAATGGTTGATATATTCACAATCAGCATCTGGCTGTGAACACAGAACATTTTCTCCATCAGTGGTGTACACTAACTTCTCTGCCAGGAATCTGTCTATCACAGCATGTGTTAAAAAGTTGAATAGTTCCACTTTGTTGTCTTCTACACAAAGGAACTTCTTCCAGTCTGTTGGGATTTTCGATGTTCCGCTAACTCTCCTTCCGATTCCTTTCTCTTTCTTTGTTCTGGTCAATGCTTTCAGGCTCTCTGATATGTACGTGTCCCAAACCAAATCAACACGTGATGCAGTCTGTAGCTGTGTGTCGATATAGGTCAGTTGCACATTTACGCACCTTTCTGTCCAATTCCAGTGTTGAGGCAACACGTTTGTATTTATCTGATGGGGATATAACCTGGTCACAGAAAAAAAAAAAGAGAGAAAAAAAACACTTTTCTGATGTATTGCCGAAATTGCCTATAAATCAAAATAAATGTCAAAACGTATAACATTTGAGTTTCAAAATCATTCCCACAGATGTTTTCTATAACAGGGATGGTTCTAAGAATGTAAATCTGAAATAAGAATGTAAAATTTTAAATTAGATCTATAGTTATGGCTGTTTAGATGAAGATATGTGTCTGGTGAACCAACAGGTGGCGCCACCAGACAATGGGGTATCGAGAAAGTGTTTCTATAGCAGAAATGAATGATTATAATGATATCTGTCAGTGTGCCAAATTTGCTGCTTATTTCCAAAAGTGCACAACATGGCCTTTTTGACAGCTAAGCCACTAAACTACAAGTTTGCTGCAATTGTAAGATTCGTCTCACCAATATCGGATGACTAAAGTTGCATTTTCATTTTCAGAATATCAATTTTCTAGTGTTTCAGGTCATCCTAATGTTTGTAGACATTCAAACATTACTTTGCTTCCTAATATATAGTATTTGTACATAATACAGTACAGTTTGAGCTACTATAAACATAATTTGGATGACCAAAAAAAGTTCAGAAAGACATTGTCCTTTAACAAACACTGATAAAGGCGACATTTTATTTTGGTCATTAGTTGAGATTTCTTTTTACCATGGCAGCAAACTCTTTATTTGTACCATGATTTGGTGTTTTTCTTTTTGATGTCAACTGGGGTGCAACTACAATACCATGGTATAACTGAAACTTTGCGGGTAACTGAAGTTAACTGCAGTTTTTAGGCCACGCCCCTCACAGACACATCAATCATGGTACAAAAGTTATATCATTGGTTTTGAATCATTAACTGTATTTAGATGGCGACTGTCTCGTGCCGTCCTCTAAATACAGTTAATTCATC
The DNA here is from genome assembly GCF_016097555.1 of Gigantopelta aegis. NCBI lineage: Eukaryota > Metazoa > Mollusca > Gastropoda > Neomphalida > Peltospiridae > Gigantopelta > Gigantopelta aegis. The sequence goes on from NC_054706.1 coordinate 64,019,296, forward strand.
AAAACCATGATATAACTATTACATATACCTAAAATAACCTTTGTTTTCATTTAAGTGGTGAAGGGTCATCATACTACACAATACCACTGCTGCAGATAGGTTAAATTTGTTTAAATTCTAATGTGACTGTAATCTCAATCTTGTCCACCTTAATGGAGGTGTAACTACATGTAACTTCAAATGACTTGGGTGCCATAAAAAAAAAAAAAATTATCAGGGCACAGAAAGAGACACTTTTTAATTTTTCATGTCACGGGCAACTGACCCCCATGCTCTGCCACCCCAACTCCCTCTAGGTACAATTCCTGAATGCTGAAAGGAATAAAGTCCATGACCTCTGAAATTTGGTCTACATCCTTCTTTTAAAGCCTAGAAATTAGTTTTGTGTAAAGTGGGAAGCCATCTATGGATTTTAGTCCATGACCTCTGAAATTTGGTCTACATCCTTCTCTCAAAGCCTAGAAATTAGTTTTGTGGAGTCGAGTGGGAAGCTATCAATGGATTTGTCCATGACCTCTTAAATTTAGTCTACATCCTTCTTTTAAAGCCTAAAAATTTGTTTTGTGGAGTAGAGTGGGAAGCCATCTATGGATTTTTAAATTTTAATTTGGAAGCAAATGCTAGAAATTGATATACAGTTCTTAGATTATGATTATGATTTGCATGTATATTATTGCTCTTAAAAACGACAAATCCTGAATCCATTTGAAATATAGTACCGTCATATAATTTTGATCGACATATGTTTTGGATACTTTGTTTGTAACTGCATGTATCGCGAGATATTACATCACTATCAACCTGAATATAAACAACGAAGTGTCTTTTTTCTCTCAATATTGAAAATGCTTCAAGTCAAGCTTCCAACTTTATGTTTTAATTAAACTACCATAAAAATTGTGCATGTTTTTTTACAATAAACTAATGTGACTTGAGAAAGGTAAAGTATTATTGTATGTACGAAGTATTATTTTTATTATATTTTAAGTTTTTGCTTATCGTATAGAAAACATATAACGCCAGGTTAAGTGTCAAAAACAAGATGGAGACCAAAGCCTGCATGTGAAACTGATTATCAGAAAGCAAACTCAAAGTGTGTATTCTGAGCAATATTTGCTGCCCTCTCCATCAGTTACAATCGTTGACTCTTCTTCCTGGCAAATGATCAACGCTGGACCAGAAAATTACAAAATGAAAAACAAAAAAAGATAAGAAAAAAAAGATTTTATTGCCACGGATTGATGTCCGAGATAATAAATAAGCTGTCCATGTATCCTGTCTGCTAGGAGAGTCCTGTCTCGGGCAGATGGTGGTTCTCTGCGCTGTCAAACAGCAGTGGTCGTCTGTCCAACTCCGGTCTCTTCTCAGCTGTAATACTGTCAAGGACTGTAACAATTTCTATCTCTCATAATAATAATTTATCAGAGTTGCAATATATCCCGACAAACCACTGTAATAAAAGTTATTAAATGTTTAATTGTTTATGAATGAATGTTTGTTTAATGACACCCCAATTGTTTAATGACAAAACTAGAGTACATTAATTTATTCATTATCGACTATTGGCCGAGCCGTTTTGAGGATCCGTGGGGCCTGTACCACAAATAATGGTGGGTCCCCACCTTCCCAGGATATATATTTTGCAACTCCCTCAGGAAGAGGGGAAAATCTACCCGAGGAAAATAAATGTACACATCACCGCGGGTCCCCTGAAGCGCAGGGCCCATAGCATGTGCTACCTGTACTACTAGAATAAACCGGCTTTCGCTGTTGGATGTGATTATGACACATGGTCAGGGAATACCAACTACATTTTTCCATTAGAAGCAAAGAATGTTTTGTGTACACTTCTGCACAGACAGGACAGCACATATCACAGTCTGTGATATATACCGGTCGTTGAACACTGGTTGTAATGGGAAATAAGAGATTGGATCCACCGAGGACTCAAACGTATGGTCAAGTAAGCATGTCTGCTCATTGTAGAGAAAAATTAAGGTAATAGTAGGTAATTGTAACGATAGTATTGCTATTATCAAACTTATGGTCAAGTAAGCATGTCTGCTGATTGTAGAGAAAAATTAAGGTAATAGTAGGTAATTGTAATGATAGTATTGCTATTACCAAACTTATGGTCAAGTAAGCATGTCTTGCTATTACCAAACTTATGGTCAAGTAAGCATGTCTGCTGATTGTAGAGAAAAATTAAGGTAATAGTAGGTAATTGTAACGATAGTAATGCTATTACCAAACTTATGGTCAAGTAAGCATGTCTGCTGATTGTAGAGAAAAATTAAGGTAATAGTAGGTAATTGTAACGATAGTATTGCTATTATCAAACTTATGGTCAAGTAAGCATGTCTGCTGATTGTAGAGAAAAATTAAGGTAATAGTAGGTAATTGTAATGATAGTATTGCTATTACCAAATTATGAAAAAGGGCCCATGTCTTGTTGCATATATAGGTGAAGGTCTAATTTAATACCGCTACAATATCACAGAATATTTTATTTTTTAAAAATTAATGAACTAGGAAAACAACACAAGAAAGTCTTTCAGAAATAAAAGGATATTTGTAGAGTAGCTTAAACAATCCAGTTCCGATACTCATTGGGATTCCCATGATAATACACTCACTGACACCTGAAAATAAAGATTTATATTATTTTAGAATCCAGTCCTGTATTTACATTTACTCATTTACTGGACTCAAATTACAGATGTTTATACAGAAAAACATGCTAGGTAACCATGTCATGAATTGATTTTGTTAATGTGATTTTCTAATTGATTACAAAATATGTATCACATAGTAAAACAACTAAATTTATTGCCAACTAAACGTATCTATAGCACTGGAAGCAAATAGTTTTTACAACTTAAAAATTATGTTTAAAAATTTGCTATGGAACTTGTATTTTTGGAAGAAATACATAAAATGACTAAGGACCAAAACACACCAAAGGTGGGTCTGGCAAGTGTGACAAAGTCACCATGTTTGGTGTATGTTGACATCTGGGTTTGTAAGCTAAATGTTATGTGTTTTCAATATATACTGAACAAAAAAAGAAACTTCCAATTTGTACATATAGTATTTGTTGTGTTAAAGAATTCATTGTGTAATGAAATTATATAGGTAGTATTAGCCTTGAGCTGTATTATCAGGATTCATGAATTTTATCGATTATTTTTGCACTGTTAATCGTCGACAACGTGAAATTCAATTTGCACATGCATGCGTGGTTCGACATATCCCGTGTAGTATTCGGTCAATTTGTTTTACTTGTCTTACTGACATTGTTGTCAAGTGAATGAAAACGCTTAAAAATTTGTAAAAAAAAAAAATCGTTTTTAGTATGCCAAGAATACCCAATAATTTACGCGAACGGGCGATTGGCATGCTTGATGCTGGCATGTCGACAGAAGACTTTGCAAGGCATGTTGGGAGTTCTAGTCGAGCGATACGAAATCTTGGCATAAGATTTCGAACGACAGGAAGCACCAACGACTTGCCACGTCGTGGACGACTGTTATATCATGAACACGCATTTGCGCAATAGATTCTAAACTGCCACTGCTACTGCTGCTAACACACCTGGGCTTCATAATAACTGAATCAGTGGGCAAACTGTTCGTAATCATCTGCGGGAGAACGGTTTACATGCATGACGTCCTTACGTCGGATGCGTTTTTAACGCAACATCATCGTCTTAATTGGGCACGTGTACACACTCGTTGGATACGGCAACGGTGGAATACCGTTCTTTTTTCGGATGAATCCAGATTTTCTTTACAACATGGTGATGGCAGGGTGTGCGTTTACCATAGGAGAAATGAACGCTATGCTGACTGTTGTGTTTTTGAACGAGATCGTTTCGTGGGTGGGGATTGTGTCATGGTCTGGGCAGCCATTGCCCATGGTTATCGTTCACCACTAGTCGTCATTGATGGCAATTTAAATGCTCAACGTTACTGCAATGACATTCTCGCTCATCACGTCATTCCTTTGTTCCATAACAACGCCAACATCTCGATTTTTCAGCATGATAATGCCACCTCTCATACAGCTAGAGACACTGTAAATTTTCTTAGGACAAATAACATTGATTTCATTGATGATTGGCCCACTAAAAGTCCTGATCTCAACCCCATGGGATAGTCTGGACAGACGATTGAGGCGTCGTCCCAACCCACCTGCTAACGTCAACGAACTTCGTCAAGCGCTCATTCAGGAATGGAACAATATTCCACAGGCAGAAATCAACACTTTAGTCAATTCTATGCGCCTGCGATGCACTGCAGTGGTCAATTCAAGAGGAGGTCATACCCGTTATTAAGTGGGTTTTTTTTTTTTAACCCCTACCGCACTTGGTCAAAATTTCTCCCAGTTTCTGTTAACCTATGGCCATGATTTTTGTACCAAACGATGCATCATGGAACACTCTTTAAACACATATATAACAATTATTCCCCCGGTTTGTTTTCATCAAGTTATGTTCAAGCAAAGTTAGCGGAAGTTTCTTATTTTGTTCAGTATACATGTATATTAACTGCGTTCATATCTTTAGAAATATTTTGTTCTATAAACACCAACAATAATTATGGGAATCCTACTTTAATTCATATATATCTTTCCTGTTGTTCATCAAGACAAAAAATTAAAATCCGGCTTGCACAAGCTGCAGCTGCTAGTCTGGCAGTGTGAAAATATAGCGTATGTTGACAGATCTGTAGTTCATGCCAGCACAGATGCGGTGTGTTTTGTCAACCCTTTCCTACTTCTATTGTTTTAGTATACCGATAGTGTATGTATGAATATGTGTATGTGTATCTATGTGTGTTTGTGTATGCATGTGTATGTAAGTGTGTGGTTTTTACAGAACTTTGAAAAGCATAAAGTGTATAAGAGAAACAATTGTGCAGTTTATATATGTACTGGGTGACTAGTATCTGTAATTGTCTGTTGTGTATTACATCAGAAAGTAAATTCTAATAATCTGATTAATTTTTTTTTACTAAAATGCAACGCTGGAGTGTGGCAATCTTCCTATTTAAGAAATGCAAAACAGTATTTAAATTCATTGATGTATGCCGTTATAAATATGTGATAAGCAGAAATACAAGTTTAAAAATTTGGAGAAAACTGAGTGTTATTTCTTTTATAGATACATTACCTGTCCTCAACAAGATTTATTCCCGTCTGAGCCTCCCCACTTCTAGTTATCCGTGCGATGCGCTCAGGGAAGAAGAAGGAAGTTATAGTCACATGACCAGAATTACAGGGAGCATACAGTGGAATAATTTTAGGCCATCCCATTGGCTATTGGGATGTTCGGACCAGACCACTTGCGTGTGTGTGTGGGGGGGGGGGGGGGGGGGGGAGCGAGAGGTGTACTTGTTGAGGACAGGTAATGTTGAAAAGAAAATTTTCCTCTGCTTTTTAATTCATGCATTAATGATACATTTTATTTGTAAAAAATCAGATTAAAAGAACAGTATTTTCCATGGAAAAGGGGGGGGGGGGGGGGGGGGGGGGGGGAATGTGTCAACCGTATAAAATGTTATAGTTGCCCAACGAAAAATGTGGTCCCAATGTAGAAGTCTGTGTGTCACATTTGATTCATTGCGTTTTATTTTTCGATTGGTACCATACTCGCCAGACCCAGACTCCGACCAGTGTGTTTTAGGCTTAACAGAGAAAGCCACAGACTGATGAACAGATCTATGGACAAAAGACCTCAGATAGAAAAATATCCAATTTATAGTTCTATTTACTGTGCATACTAACCATTGATGGAGTCTCTTTGCCCATAGTATGCGGCATCAAACAGATGGTCAGCTGTCTTCTCAAACTGAAAGACATTAGTATGAAATAAATAATTTCCATCTACAAATCAAGAATATGGAATACCATATTTTGTAACAAATTAATTAAAAAGCTAACTCACTGACTGACCCCAAGTGAAAAGGCTATGTTTCATGTATCTTTCTTTTGTTTTGATAAGCCAAAATTAAAATGAGCTAATTTTCAGACATTTTTAAAAATCTTATTTTTAACAATAATATAATGGTTTTATTTTTATATTAATAAATAAGCTACGGTACTTTGTTCCATCCTGTTTCCTGTAGCAATCAGAAATAAACAGAAAGTTATGCATCAGATGAAACAAATTCAAGATAGCAATCTTATAGAAAAAAAATAATAATATACTCTTCAAAAGAAGAAACGCAAAACCACATTGTCGTAACATTTGGAGAATTGATTTAATTATTGAATGGTGAGTCCGATAATTACCAAATGTTGCAGGATTGTTCACAATTCACTCTAGTCCATTGTGAGTAAGTGATAGGACACACCACCAAGGTCACGGTCATCTGGAGTCAATACCGGGTGTGGCCTCCGCGTGTGTTGACAACTGCCTGGCACCGCCTGCCCATTGAAGCAACCAGAGTACGGATGACGTCCCGGGGGATGGTGGCCCACTCGGCCTGCAAGGCTGCTGCCAGCTCGGGCAGGGTCTGGGGCTGTGGTTGTCGCTGTCGGAGGCGTCGGTCCAACTCGTCCCATAGATGCTCAATTGGGTTCAAATCCGGTGATATCGATGGCCAAGGAAGGACATTAATGTTGTTGTTCTGTAGGAAAGCCGTTGTGAGACGTGCTGTGTGAGGCCTGGCGTTGTCATGTTGGAACACTGCGTTGGCGTTGGCCATAACTGGAACGATGTGTGGCCGGAGGATCTGGTCAATGTAGCCCTGTGCATTCAGGTTGCCCTGCACGTGGACCAGGTCAGTTCTGCCAGTGTGTGAGATGGCTGCCCACACCATGACACTACCCCCGCCGAATCTGTCCACTTCCTGCACGCAGTTTGCCGCATAACGTTCACCACGACGCCTATACACGCGACATCTTCCATCATGACGTCGGAGCAGAAATCGGGACTCGTCACTGAACCACACCTGTCTCCATCGCAGTTGAGGCCATTGTCGATGAATCTGGCACCACTGCAGTCGGAGTCGACGGTGTTGTGGTGTTAAGATGACACCTCGAACTGGACGTCTGGCACGAATTCCTACCTCACGTAGGCGGTTCCGTACGGTCTGGTCGGATATCCTGCGCAAACCTGGTATTGCTGCGGCTGTGGAGGTGGCAGTAGTCAATCGTTCCCGAAGGTGGCGTACCCGGATGTAGCTGTCCTGCCCGGGGGTAGTGACCCGTGGTCGACCGGATCTAGGGAGGTCACGTGTTCATCCATGTTGCTGGTAACGGTCCCACAGTCTGGAGATGGTGCTTGGGGACACATGGAATGCCCTGGCAACGGCCGTTCTGGATTCGCCTGCGTCTAGTCGGCCAATGGCATTGTTTCTCTGCGGTTCACTGAGACGTGGCATGTCCTGGATTGTCAACTGTCGGCCAGATACAGAGGCCAGGCAAGCGAACACCCTGCACTTTTATACTGTCGGTGTTCATGTTGCACGTGCAGACAACGCACGTGCAGTGGTGACATGGTTTGCACGTGGCTGCGTTTTTGCGAATATTCACATTTTGGAACTTTATTGTACAGCAGCTGCGTTTTATCGAATGTAACCGTGGGAATGTGTTTGGGACATGCAATGACCTTATATTCACAAAGCATGAACCGGTAGGAAACATAAAATCGGAGTTATAACCCATTTGTACCCTTTTGCGTTTCTTTTTTTGAAGAGTATACATGTGTATAATTTTAACTCTAGTCCATACATGTACAATGGAAATTAGCTAACACCACTATCAGTACAATAAACATTTTCATGGCCCATTCCTTCATGTGGTTAGGTAGCTTGCATGTCTCAATCACTTGCAGGACTTTTAACAGTTGGAGCTTCGGGGGGGAGGGGGCCACCAAGGCTGGATTGATCAAAGTGTAGAGTTTAGACTAACATGGATCACTGCTGACGACAGATAAGCTGGGTCAAATAACCTCAGCTCAATGTACATTCACTCATGAGTATTCGGAGAAGAAGTACAATGAACATTATACATACCGAGGCTAACATCAGTACACTGTCCTTCATCTTTGCCAAACCAAACCGAGTGATTCCCAGAACCTCACCCTGTTAAAAAACAAAAAAACGTGTAGCTCAGGTGAAAGAAAGAAATGTTTTATTTAACGACACACTCAACACATTTTATTTACGGTTATAAGGTGTCAGACATATCGTTAAGGATCACACAGATATTGAGAGAAGAAACCCATTGTCGCCACTTCATGGGCTACTCTTGTCAATTAGCAGCAAGGGATCTTTTATATGCACCATCCTACAGACAGGGTAGTACATACCACAGCCTTTGATAAACCAGTCATGGTGCACTGGCTGGAACGAGAAATAGCTCAACAGGCCCACCGACAGGGATCAATCCCAGACTGACCACGCATTGAGCTAGTGCTTTGCCACTGGGTTACATCCCACCCTAGCTCAGGTGAAGTATAAGTTATTTACCTACAAACATAAGATAAAGACCGTAAGCAGCATATGAAAACAGTAAAATTAAATTATCTTATGATGAAGTTATGTTTTGAGTGTTAGAAGCTATGTGGAGAATTCAGCTGAACTCTGAATATCAAAACCAACTGAAAGGAATGTCAAACAAAAACAACTGGTCTTCAATTTGGCTTCAGTGGCACAGTGGTTAAGCCATTGGACTACAGGCTGGTAGGTACAGGGTTCGCAGCCTGGTACCGGCTCCAACCCAGAGCAAGTTCTTAAGAGCTCAGAGGTGTAAGGCCACTACACCCTCTTCTCTCTCACTAACCACTAACCAACTAACAACTAACCCACTGTCCTGAACAGACAGCTCAGATAGCTGAGGTGTGTGCCCAGGACAGCATGCTTGAACCTTAATTGGACATAAGCATGAAAATAAGTTAAAATGAAAAATGGTCTTCAATTTTGTCTTCAACTTTCTGAAGCCTTTCACAGCAAGTTTGTCAGTGGGATTATTATTACATCATGCCAAACCTTGCATATACACTACCTTCTAAACAGAGACTACCTACTAAGCATGTAACTACCAACTTATGATATAGATGTAATTTAACATCTTTCTTTTTTAAATGAATGAATTATTTTTAATTTAACCGTGTATGTCATGAGATTGGCCAACAGCATGACGTGTCGTATGTCGATACTACTTACCAAATACATAGCTTATAATAACATCACACTATAGTTTGTACGTCATGAGATCGGCCAACAGCATGACGTGTCTTATATCAATACTACTTATCAAATACATAGCTTATAATAACATCACACTATACTTTGTACATCATGAGATCGGCCAAAAGCATGACGTGTCTTATATCGATACTACTTACCAATATACATAGCTTATAATAACATCACACTATACCTTGTACGTCATGAGATCGGCCAACAGCATGACGTGTCGTATGTCGATGCTCATCCCGTGGTTGACCATGGTGTAGATGATTTCATTCATGATGGTCACGCGGGCTGCCTCAATACCCAGCGTCTTCATCATCTCACACGTGTTGTTCGACGTCGTGTGCGAACCCTTCACTCCTGAAAATAGATTGGGTTTTTTTGTCACACACTGAACGACTGAACACACAGTTAAATCTTAAGATTGACTGGCTGATTGATTGTTTAATGACATCCAAGCACAAAGAATACATCGGCTATTTGGTGTTAAACAAAGTTAAATACATGAAAGAAATAATGATTAAATCTTAGGATTGTTAGAAATGTAGAACATGAATCTATGCTTTGTAAATTTTTAACTGAACATCAGATTAATGACAATTAAGCTCATTTCAGCATTTCAAGCCTCATTTTGTGTCAAATGCTTTAAAAATCCATTTGGATTCCTATAGTTTAGATTATTTACCTTGTGTGGCTATAACAGCCTGCAGATTGTCACCCTCCACCAACAACTTGTACGTGTTTCCTTTCTTCTCATCTATGTGCATCACTGCACGGGTCACTGACAGAATTCCCTGGAATTTAATGGAATTTAAAAAATCAAATGAGGGTGAAATGTGAAGAAAAAAAAAAATATCTGGATTCCATTTACAACCTCTGAAAAATTGTCAATAAAAGTTAATTTTTGTTTCGTTTAATGACAGCACAATGATTAATCAATCTTCGACTATTGGATGTCAATCATTTGGTAATTGTGACAGTCTTCAGCAACAAGGGATCTTTTATATCCAAATTTGCCAATTATTTTTAAAATTCGCTAATAGTGAATTTAATGAGTGGCATTAAATTAAGGACATCATTTGAGTGGATATTTTGTTCATGCATTAAATTCAAATGGATATTTTGTTCATGCATTAAATTAATGACATCATTTGAGTGGATATGTTGTTCATGCATTAAATTAAGGACATCATTTGAATGGATATTTTGTTCACGCATTAAATTAAGGACATCATTTGAATGGATATTTTGTTCACGCATTAAATTAAGGACATCATTTGAGTGGATATTTTGTTCAAGCATTAAATTAAGGACATCATTTGAGTGGATATTTTGTTCACACATTAAATTAAGGACATCATTTGAGTGGATATTTTGTTCATGCATTAAATTAAGGACATCATTTGAGTGGATATAACGGATTACGCTAAAAGGAAATGGGTTGGCTGAATTTATTTTTGCGTAATGAATAAATGGGTAATACAAATTTTCAATTCTCAGAGGACTGATCCATCCATATATACAAACACATGCATTAAAAACATACACAAACACACAGATACAGAAAAAAAATATCGCTAATATGAAAGAAAAAAGAAAGAAATGTTTTATTTAACAATGCACTCAACACATTGTATTTACGGTTATATGGCATCAGACATATGGTTAAGGACCACACATATATTGAAAGAGGAAACCCACTTTCGCCACTTCATGGGCTATTCTTTTCGATTAGCAGCAAGGGATCTTTTATATGCACCATCCCATAGACAGGGTAGTACATACCATGTCCTTTGATATATCAGTTGTGGTGCACTGGCTAGAACGAAAAATAGCCCAATAGGCCAAATGACGGGGACTGATTGCAGACAGACCATGTGCTTTACCACTGGGCTACATCCCGTCCCAGCTAATATGAAGACCTACCTTGATCATGACGTTAGCCAGGTGACCTTTCAGATGTTGTAGAACATAGTACATCGAACTCTTTGATGTTTCATGTGGTGCAACCGAGAGGACATCATCACTATGTATGTCGACATCCTAGTGAAAAACCAAACCATGTAACAGTATATTAAAGCCATCAATGTAGTAAATATGTGCGTTATGTCTATCTCATATTATAGAAATCAGTAAAACTATCAAAGTAAAAATGTTTGTGTTATGCCATATATACTACTAATCACCCACTACACATGTGACTTATTCTGACAGACTAAGAACAAGCATTTTGAAAGTACTGCTAAAGCAATACATGTCCTGTATCTGGCCCAACAATTTTTCATATCTCCTACATTCAAGGGCCATAATTTTGGCTAAAATGGGCAAATGAAAGCAAAACTTGGCAAAAAGTAGGCAAAATGTCAGCTCAATATCTTGAGGCATTATGAAAAAGAAAAGGTCAAAAAAATTGATATACAGACAAAGCCTATAGCCCCTTTCGGTTGGATTAGGAGGAGACTAATAAGATAAAAATACTCACTGAAAACCTGACTCTCAGTTTGGACTGACAGATGGAATTCCGGATGCTGTCGACAGAAACTTCCAACTGAAATTGTCAACAGTGATCAACTAAGAGCTACAAACTAATATAAGCTAATTCAAATAGGAAATTAAAACACACACTTAAACAGTGTTTGAGTTTAAAAAACTCACAATAGAAAACAAGAGACAAAAGAAGTTTGTTTTATTAACAATACCACTAGAGCACATTGATTTATTAATTATCAGCTATTGGATGTCAAACGTATGATCATTTTGACAGTCATAGAAGAAACCCGCTACATTTGTCCATTAGTAACAAGAGATCTTTTACATGCACCATCCTACAGACAGGATAGCACATATCATGGCTTTTGATATACCAGTCATGGTGCACTGGCTATGACGAGAAACAGCCCAATGATCCCACCTACGGGGATAGATCCCAGACTGACCACACATCAAGCGAGCACTTTACCACTGGGCTACATTCCGCCCCAAAACACAAAAGAAGCCAATTCGATCAGTCAAATGTAGTAGAAGACACCCCTTACATTGTAATAAGAGTGTTTGTTACCATAATTTACACCTACAAAATACATGTAAACTATTCCAATTATTAATAAGGTTTTGTAAATCCTCCTACAGGCACTAGAGGGCACTGTTGACTGTTCATAATGTGTTATAGTATCTATATGTCAAGATTCATGAGTTATTTTTAGTGTGCATGTTACCAAAGATTGCTTAATGGCATCAAAACACAAATCCTCCCAAATTATTGCTCACCCTTGTATACCTTCAACCACACCGAATCTGTGCCTGCATCTTTGCTTTGAAAAATTACATTTACAGTTGAAATAGTATTAACAATGGGTGAGGACTATGCATTTTAATGCAAATAATTGTAAGCCATTAAGAATTTCCTACATGAAAATAGAGGTTTTAATTTTTATATCCTCCCTGGCCACCAGGGGGTGCTGCTAACTTGGGTCCATATCTAAAAATATTTGTAATTTGAGAAAGGTATCATGCTTTTTAACCAAAAGAGCACAATTTTTGGGTTAGCCACCATACATATACAGAATACCAGCGAGATCTTCTGTTTGCACTTTCTAACAGACAGGGTGGCACATATCATGCTAGCAATAGCTGGCTTGAAGAAAATCCAATCTCGTTACATCCCACTCCTATTAAATCTTTTTTACAAACAGTTGGGTACCTTGAGAAGTTTGATTCGGTCCATATCCAGCTTGATGAGGACAAAACAAGCATCTGGTAAAAACACCTCTTCAATGTACTCAGCCACCTGCACAAGTCAAACAGAAAACGTTAAAGGGTAATAACTACAGCAGAAATAATAAAGTCTGAGGAAAAAATGAAAAAAGAGAGCATTTCTCCACATGGCTTTTTTGACATTCACCATCCAGTCAAACACTATCACAATGATTGTTACAATTTAGACCTTTCCCTCAGGCCTTTTCCATTATGTGATGTAAACATAGCTCTTATTTGACAAAATATACACTATAAATAAAATCATTGACCTCTCCCTCAGGACTTTTCCATAATGTGATGTAAACATAGCTCTTATTTGACAAAATATACACTATAAATGAACTCATTGACCTCCTCCTCAGGCCTTTTCCATTATGTGATGTAAACATAGCTCTTATTTGACAAAATATACACTATAAATGAACTCACTGACCTCTCCCTCAGGACTTTTCCATCATGTGATGTAAACAAAGCTCTTATTTGACAAGGTATACACTATAAATGAAATCATGCACCTCTCTTAGTGTAGTTTTCTCAATAAGTCCCTTGACAATGCAGACAAACTCATAGCTCTTATTTGACAAAGTATACAATATAAATGAAATCACCCACCTCTCCTAGGGTAGTTTTCTCTATACATCCCTTGATAACACGGGCGAACTCATAGCTCTTATTTGACAAAGTATACTATATAAATTAAATCACTCACCTCTCCTAGGGTAGTTTTCTCTATACATCCCTTGACAACATGGGTGAACTCATAGCTGTTATTTGACAAAGTATACACTATAACTGAAATCACCCACCTCTCCCAGGGTAGTTTTCTCTATGCGTCCCTTGACAACCCTGGCGAACTCTGGGTCATTATCCACCTCAAGCTGTGCGGTGATGATCGGTGTGCTGATCGACTTGGATGCGTTAATGATCTCTTTGATTCGCGGAACTCCAAGTGTAATGTCTGGTATATGGTTAAGGATTAAAAAACCTATCACACTACTGAAAACAAAATATAGAAAAAATTGGGATCATTTGTTTTTCTTGTCATGTTTTACTGAAAATAACATATAAAAAACTGGGATTGTAGGTTTTTTGTCATGTTTTACTGAAAACAAAATATAAAAAAATGGGTTCGGTTTTTTCCTGTCATGCTTTACTGAAAATAAAATGTAAAAAACTTGGATCATTTTCTTTTTTAATAAATACTTAACCTGACCTCTAACCAAATGCATTTCCGTCTATTTCAATAGACTGATCTGAACATCCCAACAACCAATGAAATGGCTAAAATCCATGGCTCACTGGAATATTTTAGCCATTTCAGTCCATTCCAGTGAAATAAATCGGGAAAATGTCAATGGTTAGAGGTCAAGTTAAGGATGAAAAGAAGTATTTGTTTAATGACACCTGAGCACATTATGAAGTATGGCTAGTATTTGTTTAACCGCACCTGAGCACATTATGAACTATGGCTAGTATTTGTTTAACCGCACCTGAGCACATTATGAACTATGGCTTGTATTTGTTTAACCGCACCTGAGCACATTATGAACTATGGCTAGTATTTGTTTAACCGCACGTGAGCACATTATTAACTATGGCTAGTATTTGTTTAACCGCACCTGAGCACATTATTAACTATGGCTAGTATTTGTTTAACCGCACCTGAGCACATTATTAACTATGGCTAGTATTTGTTTAACCGCACGTGAGCACATTATTAACTATGGCTAGTATTTGTTTAACCGCACCTGAGCACATTATGAAGTATGGCTAGTATTTGTTTAACCGCACCTGAGCACATTATTAACTATGGCTAGTATTTGTTTAACCGCACCTGAGCACATTATTAAATCCGCACGTGAACATTATGAAGTATGGCTAGTATTTGTTTAACCGCACGTGAGCACATTATTAACTATGGCTAGTATTTGTTTAACCGCACCTGAGCACATTATTAACTATGGCTAGTATTTGTTTAACCGCACCTGAGCACATTATGAAGTATGGCTAGTATTTGTTTAACCGCACCTGAGCACATTATTAACTATGGCTAGTATTTGTTTAACCGCACCTGAGCACATTATTAACTATGGCTAGTATTTGTTTAACCGCACCTGAGCACATTATTAACTATGGCTAGTATTTGTTTAACTGCACCTGAGCACATTATTAACTATGGCTAGTATTTGTTTAACCGCACCTTTATTAACTATGGCTAGTATTTGTTTAACCGCACCTGAGCACATTATTAACTATGGCTAGTATTTGTTTAACCACCTGAGCACATTATTAACTATGGCTAGTATTTGTTTAACCGCACCTGAGCACATTATTAAGTATTTGTTTAACCGCACCTCTATGGCTATATTTGTTTAACCGCACCTGAGCACATTATTAACTATGGCTAGTATTTGTTTAACCGCACCTGAGCTAGTATTTGTTTAACCGCACCTGAGCACATTATGAAGTATGGCTAGTATTTGTTTAACCCTGAGCACATTATGAAGTATGGCTAGTATTTGTTTAACCGCACCTGAGCACATTATTAACTACCTGGCACATTATGAAGTATGGCTAGTATTTGTTTAACCGCACCTGAGCACATTATGAAGTATGGCTAGTATTTGTTTAACCGCACCTGAGCACATTATGAACTATGGCTAGTATTTGTTTAACCGCACCTGAGCACATTATGAACTATGGCTTGTATTTGTTTAACACATGAGCACATTATGAACTATGGCACGTAGTATTTATGTTTTTGTTTAACCGCACCTGAGCACATTATTAACTATGGCTAGTATTTTGAGCACATTATTAACTATGGCCGCACAGTATGCACCTGAGCACATTATGAAGTATGGCTAGTATTTGTTTAACCGCACCTGAGCACATTATTAACTATGGCTAGTATTTGTTTAACCGCACCTGAGCACATTATTAACTATGGCTAGTATTTGTTTAATTTGCACCACATGAGCACATTATGAACTAGTATGGCTAGTATTTGTTTTTGTTTAACCGCACCTGAGCACATTATGGCTAATTTGTTTAACCGCACCTGAGCACATATGGCTAGTATTTGTTTAACCGCACCTGAGCACATTGTTTAACCGCACCTGAGCACATTATTAACTATGGCTAGTATTTGTTTAACCGCACCTGAGCACATTATGAACTATGGCTAGTATTTGTTTAACCGCACCTGAGCACATTATTAACTATGGCTAATTTGTTTAACCGCACCTATGGCTAGTATTTGTTTAACCGCACCTGAGCACATTATGAAGTATGGCTAGTATTTGTTTAACCGCACCTGAGCACATTATGAAGTATGGCTAGTATTTGTTTAACCGCACCTGAGCACATTATGAAGTATGGCTAGTATTTGTTTAACCGCACCTGAGCACATTATGAAGTATGGCTAGTATTTGTTTAACCGCACCTGAGCACATTATGAAGTATGGCTAGTATTTGTTTAACCGCACCTGAGCACATTATGAAGTATGGCTAGTATTTGTTTAACCGCACCTGAGCACATTATGAAGTATGGCTAGTATTTGTTTAACCGCACCTGAGCACATTATGAAGTATGGCTAGTATTTGTTTAACCGCACCTGAGCACATTATGAACTATGGCTAGTATTTGTTTAACCGCACCGCACCTGAGCACATTATGAAGTATGGCTATGGCTAGTATTTGTTTAACCGCACCTGAGCACATTATGAACTATGGCTAGTATTTGTTTAACCGCACCTGAGCACATTATGAAGTATGGCTAGTATTTGTTAACCGCACCTGAGCACATTATGAAGTATGGCTAGTATTTGTTTAACCGCACCTGAGCACATTATGAACTATGGCTAGTATTTGTTAACCGCACCTGAGCACATTATGAACTATGGCTAGTATTTGTTTAACCGCACCTGAGCACATTATGAAGTATGGCTAGTATTTGTTTAACCGCACCTGAGCACATTATTAACTATGGCTATTTGGCGTCTATCCTGAGACCATCAAGGGTGATCAATCCTGCGACACCTTGCTCTAGTGGTGTTGTTGTACAAGCCGCTGAAATACATCCCAACAACACCACTAGAGCACATTAATTAATTAATTGGATGTCAAACGTTAGGCAATTCTGACACGTAGTCAAGAGGAAACTACATCTTTTCCTAATGTACCAAGGGATCTTTTATATGCACTTTCCCACAGACAGAAAAGCACATACCACAGCCTTTGACCAGTTGTGGTGTACTGGTTGGAATGAGAAAAAACCCAATCAGTTGAATGGATCCACTGAGATGGTTCAATCCTGCAATGCAAGCACTTCAACCTAGCACTCAACTGACTGAGCTAAATCCTGCCCGTGTATTTAACAGAGTAAAAGAAAGCCACCTAATGCTCTTTAATCAAGTCCCAAAACATATAACTGTAGTACATAAGGATACTCATGGATGCGACACCAGCAAAGTGGAAAGTTTTTAGGGTCATCTGGGTTCCGGGCTCGCCGATAGACTGGGCACAGACAGCTCCTACTGCTGTACCTGAAACATACAAAATAAATAATGTAAAACATTTAAAATGCAAATGCACTTTGGCAGCTAAATATCTTGAGGCATTGTGACAGACAGATGGATCGATTGACGAAGACAAAACCTACAGTCCCCTCCAGCTGGACCGATAGGGGAACAAAAATGATTCTTTTGTGAAGTAAAAAAATATGAGCTGTGAGACAGATATAAAAAATAATTAAGAATCAGTAATGGAATCTAAGCTGACAAAAGTCAATAAAAAAAGCTGTATCTCATGTCTACATACGTTAATACTTTGATGGCTATGATTAGGATTTATAGGACACTAAACGATCTTTCATTTCGCATCATGTTTATGTCCCGAGTGAAATAATTTTCATTTGTCAATCTAGCAAGTGACAATGAAAATTATTTCATAAGACATGATACAAAATAGTAGCGAGTTTAATATCCTGTTTATTACCCATAATTTTAATTTAATTTCAATTTAGTCACTAAACTCGTTTGGCTGATGTTCCGGTAAGGTCACAGTGCATCAAATGTATAACATCAAAGTGTTATGACCCACTTTACATTCTAGTGAGACATAACACTTTTATATGAACCCAGATATTGTTACCCATACGGGTAATAATGAAGAGTACCCACCTGGTTCAATAAGAGCTCTCATGTACTTGTCGAGACAGCAGTCTAGAAACAGTTCCACCTGTGGCTTGGTGATCCGCTCCACCTGACTTACAACTGAAACAGACATCTCACAATAACATGACAAACACTATTATATTATACTAAAACAAATATACTAAAATAACATGTATCAACACTACATAAGACAAAGCATAATAAATGATTTTTTACATGATGTCAAGGGTTATAAAGTGTAGAAGGATTGATGAGTGTAAAACAAGACTTTACATAAGACAAAGCATAATAAATGATTTTTTACATGATGTCAAGGGTTATAAAGTGTAGAAGGATTGATGAGTGTAAAACAAGACTTTTTCATAATTGAAAGAAAAAAGAAATGTTTTATTTAACGACGCACTCAACACATTTTATTTATGGTTATATGGTGTCAGACATATGGTGAAAGGACCACACTGATATTGAGAGAGGAAATCCGCTGTCGCCACTTCATGGGCTACTCTTTTTCGATTAGCAGCAAGGGATCTTTTATATGTACCATCCCAGACAGGGTAGCATATACCACGGCCTTTGATATATGATGGGGATCGATCCCAGACCGACCGCGCATCAAACTTTACCACTGGGCTACGTCCCGCCCCCATCAATTTTATGATGCAATTTAGTTCAAATAAAGTTAAAGTTTGTTTTGTTTAACAACACCACTAGAGCACATTGATTTATTTGGTAATTTTGACACATAGTCTTAGAGAAAATCCGCTACCTTTTTTTATTAGTAGCAAGAGATCTTTCATATGCACCATCCCACAGACAGCATAGTATATACCACAGCCTTTGATATACCAGTCGTGGTGCCCTGGCTGGGATGAGAAATAGCCCAATGGGCCCACCGACATTAGTTCAAATAATAACAATGTAAATGATAAAAATGATATTGCCAAACAATTTTGCCGTTAAGACTGCTAAATAAAACAACATACCTTCTGGTAGAGGGACATTCAAATCTGTCTGGAACCTTCTCCTTTCCTTTGTGATTTTAGCACCATATGAAGCTACAAAGCCTCTACAAAACACAATCATGACTTTTAAATGGTTAACAAAGTAGTTTCAGTGCTTTAAGTAAGAAAATAACACCTACCCTTTCACCTAATTAATTTGTGTATGCATAAACTTTTTAATTGAAAATGTGAGCAAAAGCTTTGAAACCTTTACCACCTTGTCCAAAATAAATCCAGTAATCAAAAGGTTAAAAATATAAATCATTTTGAATCATTCACTGTAGAAATAAATCAACACTTACTTCCTATTGTGGTAGAAACATCATTCCTTTTTTAAACAAACTGCTCCATATTTCATAAAAAAGTTATTTCTCTGGTGAAATAAATATATTTTGTATGCACAGGCATTTGAATTGATAAAAATGTTTTAATAAAACACATGGCACCATGATTATAAAAAATGTCAAGTCTAAACCCAAGTCTTGTTCATACAAATAGAACGAAGTTAGACTTGTTAAAGTCTTGAGTTTAAACTTTTAAATTTTATAAGCACAATCTCCGAATTACCAGAATCTCTGCTATATTTACCTCATTTCATTTCTGAAGTCATTGCTTGCATTCTGCCACTTTTCTTCGTCCAGTATAAGGTCAACCAGTTCTACAAGCTGAGTTTCTGACAATGACTTCTCCCTCCGACACCTCACACAGGACATGGCCTTATGAAAGAACAATCAGTCTAATACAATACTGTTTTATTTATATTATTAATTTAATCAATGTATGATTGCACCCTAAGATGAAAACAACCAGCTTTGTTATTCATAATAATCTAAAGTGTAAAGAAACGGAACATGTGTTTAACAACACCCCAGCACATTTTTAACACCAGCTATTTGTATTAATAACTTGGTTATTTTTATACTTCGTATTAGAAGGGAAACTCACTGCTGCCACATATCATTGTTTTGGAGTCAAAACCTATTAACTGTGTGTAATTACTATTGCAGTTATAAGATTTTCACTCCCAAATGACGATATGCTTCTCCTACTGAAAAGTAAAAAGAAAGAAATAAATGTTTTATTTAATGACGCACTCAACACATTTTATTTACGGTTATATGGCATCAGACATATGATTAAGGACCACACAGATATTGAGAGAGGAAACCTGCTGTCGCCACTTCATGGGCTACTCTTTTCGATTAGCAGCAAGGGATCTTTTATATGCACCATCCCACAGACAGGGTAGCACATACCACAGCCGTTGATATGCCAGTCGTGGTGCACTGGCTGGAACTAGAAATAGCCCAATGGGCCCACTGATGGGGATCGATCCCAGACCGACCGCACGCTTTACCACTGAGCTACATCCCGCCCCTACAGAAAAGCAGACGGTGATCATTTATAAGCATTTTCTCCGAAAAGACAGTACATATCATGACTTTTGTCAAGAGGCACTGGTTGGGATATGGAAAAACCCGAGTCCATCAAGGGTGATTGATCCCATGACCCATCACACCCCAGGTGAACAATCACATACTGATAAAGATCCCGACTCAATCGCTACCACCACACATACAAGTGAACAATCACATACTGATAAAGATCCTGACTCCATCGCCACCACCACACATACAAGTGAACAATCACATACTGATAAAGATCCTGACTCCATCGCCACCACCACACATACAA
This sequence comes from Gigantopelta aegis, assembly GCF_016097555.1. Lineage (NCBI taxonomy): Eukaryota > Metazoa > Mollusca > Gastropoda > Neomphalida > Peltospiridae > Gigantopelta > Gigantopelta aegis. The sequence goes on from NC_054706.1 coordinate 64,040,129, forward strand.
GTGAACAATCATATACTGATAAAGATCCTGACTCCATCGCCACCACCACACATACAAGTGAACAATCACATACTGATAAAGATCCTGACTCATCGCTGCCACCACACATACAAGTGAACAATCACATACTGATAAAGATCCTGAATCTATCGCTACCACCACACATACAAGTGAACAATCACATACTGATAAAGATCCTGACTCCATCGCCACCACCACACATACAAGTGAACAGGAGCATTATATCTCAATTAGGGGTGACTACTGCGGTCAGTTTTACTATTGCAATTGTATTGTGATAGTTAAAATACTATTGTGATAGTATTGCAATAGTGATAGTACTATTGCAATAGTATTGTGAATTCTTAAATTGCTTGATTACAGTAATATGAATAGCTATTTCGCAAAACTATTTACCTGTGAGTGTGTATGTATGTATGTATGTATGTATGTATGTATGTATGTATGTATGTTTTGATGCATGTATGTTTTTCTGTGTGACTGCATGCGAATGTACGTATATTTGTGTTTGTATGTGTATCTGTATTTGAACGTAGTTATTTGTAATAATGTCACAAGGTAGTGAAATCATTTAATAAATTTATAAGATAAAGACCACACATTGTTGTTATGCTTTTACTATGCATACTATCGAAACTATCGATAGTTTAGCAAACAATTGCAATAGTTATCGATAGGTGAATTAACTTACAATGCATTGCTATCGAGGCACTGACTATCGCAACATATTGATAGTTTGGTGTACTGTTACACCACTAATCACAAAAGTCCCATGCTTTTTACAAGTTGGAGAATAATACAGTACTGTGTACAACTTTTAACAATGTTACTATCTCTTTAATAATAAAAATACTGTGTACAACGTTTAACAATGTCACTATCTCTTTAATAATAAAAAATACTGTGTACAACTTTTAACAATGTTACTATCTCTTTCATAACAAAAATACTGCATGTTTACCCGAGTGTGATCCAAGACTCGCTTGAATTCCATTGGTTTCTCATTTCCCTCCATAGCAGCGGGGTCGAGGCTGTCACCACCATAGATAAACTGAACAACTTCCCCCGTGGATGACCTCACCGACAGGTCATACTGCAGACACAAGTCTTCCAATGACTGAATGAACAAAAGTATTACGTTAGTAATAAACAACAGGTATTAATATAATTCTTATGTTGAATTTTTATATTGATGTTGATCATCACTTTAGATTTGCCTTTACCATAGTTTGACACCCAATAGCCAATGTATTTTTCGTGCTGGGGTGTCGTTAAACATTCATTCATTCATTAATATCAATCTTATTACCAAAATGTATTATGACCACAATATGGCAAAAATGTTTTTCACTGAAATGTGTTTATGGAATATAATAAACCATTAAAGACAAAATCATTTCTTAAATTAAAATATAGTTTACAAATTATGCCCGAAATGTTATTCATTCAATTGGCGTAGTTTCTATTTGAAATATATTTGTTACTACAAAACATTTAAAGTAAAGGATCATTTAACAGGCAATGCTGATCTCTGCTCGAGTACCTTTACAAATATTTCTACAGAAAAATCTACAAACTCAATGAAATGCAATAAATTTAAGTATTTTCTTACAAATAGTATCAAGAGAGATAAAAAGCATAAAAACTACACTGAAACTCTACTGAAAATGCAACAGTCAGATTTGTAGTGGTGAAAAGGATACGAGAAAAAACTATAATATAATTAATAGATACATGTAACTGATTTTGTACCCAGTAGGCAATAGGTATCACACCTGGACGTGCCAAACAAAAATCTGCTAGCCAAGTGGCCTACCGGGTTTAGACATCTAGTAAACCAAACAAGAAATCACTAGCCAAGTGGCCTACCGGGTTTAGACATCTAGTAAACCAAACAAGAAATCACCAGCCAAGTGGCCTACCGGGTTTAGACATCTAGTAAACCAAACAAGAAATCACTAGCTGAGTGGCCTACCGGGTTTAGACATCTAGTAAACCAAACAAGAAATCAGTAGCCAAGTGGCCTACCGGGTTTAGACATCTAGTAAACCAAACAAGAAATCAGTAGCCAAGTGGCCTACCGGGTTTAGACATCTAGTAAACTAAACAAGAAATCAGTAGCCAAGTGGCCTACCGGGTTTAGACATCTAGTAAACCAAACAAGAAATCTGCTAGCCAAGTGGCCTACCGGGTTTAGACATCTAGTAAACCAAACAAGAAATCAGTAGCCAAGTGGCCTACCGGGTTTAGACATCTAGTAAACCAAACAAGAAGTCACCAGCCAAGTGGCCTACCGGGTTTAGACATCTAGTAAACCAAACAAGAAGTCACCAGCCAAGTGGCCTACCGGGTTTAGACATCTAGTAAACCAAACAAGAAATCTGCTAGCCAAGTGGCCTACCGGGTTTAGACATCTAGTAAACCAAACAAGAAATCTGCTAGCCAAGTGGCCTACCGGGTTTAGACATCTAGTAAACCAAACAAGAAATCTGCTAGCCAAGTGGCCTACCGGGTTTAGACATCTAGTAAACCAAACAAGAAGTCACTAGCCAAATGGCCTACCGGGTTTAGACATCTAGTAAACCAAACAAGAAGTCACTAGCCAAGTGGCCTACCGGGTTTAGACATCTAGTAAACCAAACAAGAAGTCACTAGCCAAGTGGCCTACCGGGTTTAGACATCTAGTAAACCAAACAAGAAATCAGTAGCCAAGTGGCCTACCGGGTTTAGACATCTAGTAAACCAAACAAGAAATCACTAGCCAAGTGGCCTACCGGGTTTAGACATCTAGTAAACCAAACAAGAAATCAGTAGCCAAGTGGCCTACCGGGTTTAGACATCTAGTAAACCAAACAAGAAATCTGCTAGCCAAGTGGCCTACCGGGTTTAGACATCTAGTAAACCAAACAAGAAATCTGCTAGCCAAGTGGCCTACCGGGTTTAGACATCTAGTAAACCAAACAAGAAGTCACTAGCCAAGTGGCCTACCGGGTTTAGACATCTATTAAACCAAACAAGAAGTCACTAGCCAAGTGGCCTACCGGGTTTAGACATCTAGTAAACCAAACAAGAAGTCACTAGCCAAGTGGCCTACCGGGTTTAGACATCTAGTAAACCAAACAAGAAGTCACTAGCCAAGTGGCCTACCGGGTTTAGACATCTAGTAAACCAAACAAGAAATCAGTAGCCAAGTGGCCTACCGGGTTTAGATATCTAGTAAACCAAACAAGAAATCACTAGCCAAGTGGCCTACCGGGTTTAGACATCTAGTAAACCAAACAAGAAATCAGTAGCCAAAACACTCCTGGCTACCACTAAGGTTACACCCTGGGTATGTGCCATAAGTGTGTGGTATAGTTTTTTTTTAACTGTATATAAATATTTAAAAAACGCAATCCAAAACCCCAACAACATGGCATCAGAAATTACCTTGACCAGTCTTCTCTGCATGTATCCTGTTTCTGCCGTTTTGACAGCGGTGTCAACGAGACCCTCTCTCCCCGCCATCGTGTGGAAGAAGAACTCGGTCGGCGTGAGGCCGCTGTAGAAACTGTTGGAGACAAACCCTCGAGCAGCTGGGTTTTTGGCTGAAACATCAATCAACATGATAGCTCAGCTTGATTGCAAGATTGATTACAAAAAACTTGGACCATAAAAGAATGAATGAATGAATGATGTTTAACAACACCCTAGTGTTTTATATGCACCATCCCACAGACAGGATAGCACATACCATGGCTTTTAATATACTAGTCGTGGTGCACTGGCTAGAATGACAGGGATCAAATCTTGACCAACACGCATCAAGTGAGCGCTTTAGAACTGGGCTACTTCCCGCCCATTTTTTAAACAAAGACAACACATACCATATCTTTCAAAGTGGGGCAAGACAACACGTACCATGTCTTTCAAAGTGGGACAAGACAACACGTACCATGTCTTTCAAAGTGAGGCAAGACAACACGTACCATGTCTTTCAAAGTGGGGCAAGACAACACTTACCATGTCTTTCAAAGTGAGGCAAGACAACACGTACCATGTCTTTCAAAGTGGGGCAAGGCTCGATCCTCAAAGCCGTTGGGGACTCTGTGTCCACTGATCGCCTGCTGCCCAACACATGCTATCATCTGAGAAATGTTGATGAAAGAGCCTGCAAATACATTAATTTTATAACCTCTTACATTAATGTAAAAAAACCAACACTGAACAAAATGTACAAATTTTAGTTTGACTGTATCATCTAATCTGTAATTACTGTGAATGTTGGCATAAATGTTTGAACGAGTTAATTTAGTACTATTCCACATTACAGTATGTTGACAGATGTAGTGTAATACTTAACAAGAATTTTATATTTTCTGTTAAAAACTAACTACAAAATCAGCCTAAAAATAAATGTGATAATTACCAACTTACCAATTACATCATTCAAGAGGTTACTTCAACTTCTATTATTTTAGTCTGCAGAGTTCTAGTCAGAGAATTGAAATTCTAATCCATAAATTTTATGTCCAGTAAATATTTAATGCTTATGATCCACTGCACTGTCACACTACAGTTAATGAATTGTGGCATCTGTTTTTCTAACATTAGATAATATGGTACTAAGCCCTCTACCTTTGGACCCACAAATGGCCATATTAAGTGGACTGTTTGTTTTGTGTAGCTCCTGAAGACAAGCCTTGCCAGCATGGTCCCGGATAACAGACAACTCCTTCAAAATCATGGCCTGAAAAAGAAAAAAAAAAAAATATATATATATATATATTTAATTTAAAATAAACTTTTTTGTGGATCATTTTAAGAGGATGAAAACTTTACAACACCAAATAATCCTATTCACACATGGTTACACAGGGAACATTTTGTTTTCAAAATATTGATTAGCAATATTTCTAGTCAATTAAAAATTTATTGGCAACTAGATTTTGTTAAATTGTGTAGCAATCTCTGAAACTTGCGTAGCAAATCGTGATGCGATACTGAACAAAATGTTCCATGTGGTAACCATGGTAAATGGTCTTACCTCCAGCGTTTCCTCCTCTGTACATCCAGGCTGAGCCTGCAGTTTGCCCTCTTCCAGATTCTTGATGTAATTATCACAGTTCGAGTAACTGTTCAGCAAACAAAAAAATTAATGCCATCATTTAAAAATATTATCACTTATAAACCAAAATATTCAGAACACAATTTTTGTCAAATGTAAAATAACGTACAGTAAAAACCATAACAATGCCAGAAGTAACTACTGAACACTTCCTGAAAGTGGTCAGACTAAGCCCACAGCCAAAAGCTGATGGGGAATGATAGGTGTGTGGCACAGATAGCCACAAGAGACAAGCACCTGTCGCGGTTGGAGAGACAAGGACTGGGATGCAGAGGTGGACAGCGAAAGAAGTTGAAAGATATGAGGAGTTGCCAGATCGGGAAGAAATCAGATGGAATTCAAAGGAGAGAAAGGAAAGGGGACAGTGGGATTAAAAAAAAACTATAAAAAAAAACCCCATAAAAATCCATGAACCTAGATTTTCACTCCCTTTACTTGGGATGAAGCCAATATTGTGAGCTTGAGTCTGAACCATTTTAAACATGCCCCTGTACTACTAAGGTTTCAGGCATGTCCATCCCAGGTCCAGTCTCTGGCATGGCCCAAGAGTTTGAATTTCTATAATTTTTTATTTATTAAATTGCTTATATCCCATTTAGGATCAAGTCCTGTGTCCAGGTTATACACTTGTTCTGGTGGGAGGTGGGAGCCAGTACTAGGATTCAAGCTCAGTACCCGTCAGTCTTAGATTTAGGGATGTGGTGGGATCTAGCTCAGTTGGTAGTTGGTAGAGTGGTCGCCTGAGGTGCCAGGTTAAAGATCGAGCACCCTTGGTAGACCCTTTCTCTGACTGTTTTTTTCCCCATTCTAACCAGAGCCCCCATAACTGGTATATCAAAGGCTGAGGTATGTTTCAGAGATGCTAACCCTAGCTGGAGTGTTATAGGAATCCAGGCCTTCAAAAATAGGGATCCCACCCCACAAAATAGGAATGTTATCAGTGATGGCTCAGGGGCGCGTTTTCGACATTTTGGTAAAGTCAAGTTGAAGGCCGTACCCAATCGGCAAACATAGAGGCTGTTCGGAAGACCGATTGCTAGATTGATTTATTCTATATCACCACACTTGCTATGCTCGCTATTTGGAATCCATAAGTTTAAAGAACAAGGCAGGAAACCAATCTAGGATTGTTGATGGTGAAGAGGGATAAAGTTTCATTTCTCCGGTGTTAACAACATTTGTGCCTTCCAAAATACGATCCGACACCAAAAATACGCAAAATTACCATTTTTTCTTCTTCTAAAAATCGTAATTTCGAACAAGACAATCATAATAGCATAATCTATGCTTTAAATTCTTAATGATTCCGCCAAATTCATAATGGTTGGCATCTCTGTATGTGTTATCCTATCTATGGGATGGTCCATACGAAAGATTTCTTGCTATTAATGGAAAAATGTAGCAGGTTTCCTCTCTAAGACTATTAGTCAAAATTACCAAATGTTTGACTGATTGCGGCTGATTAATCAATGTGCTCAAATGATGGCGTTAAATAAGACATACCATTTCTCGAGTTAATGGCTTGCCAGTAATAATAATTCAGTATCCATAAAAATTTAGTTAGAAGATCACTGCAACATCACAAAAGACAATACTACAAAACATATCAAAGTCTACAAAGAAATTTGAGAAAACTTGAGGTGTTTTCTCTTTTAATAATACTTCATCTGGCCTCAAAACAAATGCATATTCGTCTAAGAATAGTAGTCTGGTTCAAACATCGCAACAGCCAAGACAGATTAAGATACAGTAAAAAGGAAAGACAATCGAAACCACAACAGCAAAGGTAAAAGAAGGAAGTTATAGCCACGTGACCAGAACAGGAAGGAGGACTTATTGGAAGAATTTTCGGCCATCCCATTGACTGTTAGGATGTTCAGACCTGGCGCCTAATTCACAAAGGTTTCTTAGGCTCTGCCAGACAACAAAGCATACTCTTTGCAAGTCTTTTAGCATTTGCGAGAGTTCAGTGAATTAGGCCCCTGACTGCTATCCTTAGGGGAATATGCATTTGTTTTGAGGTCAGGTGAAGTAGAAAAGAAATAAAACATACCCATCACTCAACAGCTTGTTCTTGGCTCTGATGAGTCCTTCTCCAGGAGTTACATCACCAATGCCAATAGAAAATCCACGGTGAGCTACAACATTGTGATTACAAAAACAGGGTAAAAAAACCAACACAAGATTCTAATTAAACACCATTAATAATTATTTCTTTACATTATCAGAAAGATTCTATTTAAACACTGTTATTTCTTTATTTAAAGTGTTATAATTAAATCTTTGTATACGAAAATTCTTTAGAAACATGTCCAAAGGACACAGAATCTTTCATTTCATTTTTTACACTGATAATCTGTATCTAAACATGTATGAAACATAAAATATGTATTTATTGTAGGAATGAATGTTTCACTAACCGCTAACAACTAACCAGTGTCCTGATCCCCATTCTACGAAGTGATCACGTTAGGTACATAACTACCTTATGCACTCAAGGTGATCTTAGCACTAAGACTGCTTCGTGGGAAGGTACCTTGGACTGACAGTGACCAGACAAATGAGATGTGTACCCAAGCCAGTGTGTTTGAACAGTAATTGTATATTTTAAGTTTAAAAATTGAGTATACAGAGAAGAAATAGATATGTTTTCACTCACAGAGATATGCTGGACATAGTTTGGCCAATCGTGCGAGAGCTGAAGCTGCAAATTCCTTGCCGAAATCCCTCAGGAGGATGTAGAAGATGTTGTTCTTTGACCCTGACCCCAGCGTGGCTTTGTCCATGGCACCACACAACAGGTCACTGTTTCGAATCACAACGACTGGAAATAAAAAGTTTTTAAAACAAATATTTTTTTTAAAGCAGGATATCCAGACAGGATAGCACATACAACTGCCTTTGAAGTACCAGTTGTGGTGCACTGGCAGGAGCGAGAAATGGAATTAAAGAAGTCATTCTCTTTTTCAGTGCCATATGCTAACTCATACCTCTTGTTCTCTGATCAGATACATACGATATTCCACAATGAATCACATGGGGGTGGGGGGGTGGGGGGGGGGGGGGGGGGGTACAGGAGGCTATTGCCATTATAAAATGAAATTCTATTTAAACCAAGTACCTAAGAGGAAATACAGCAGACCCACCAAGCATAAAAATAATAATTATGAAGGAAGGAAATGTTGTATTTAACAACACACTCAACACATTTTATTTACGGTTATATGGGCTACTCTTTTTCAATTAGCAGCAAGCGATCTTTTATATGCACCATCTAATAATTATCACTCCATCACCCCCACCCACACCATATGAGATAAGCTCTAATGAACAAACCACAGATCTGAGATCTGTCTATGTACATGAGTCATTGACACACAAGTCCTCGCCACTGGTGTAGTTCTTGCCCTTGGTTCGCAGGTTGGCTTGCACGGGACTGGATTATTGGGACGGAGAATCAAACTGAAGATCTGCTTGCCGGTCCACAGTTTACATGGCTGGAATGAATGAATGAATGAATGAATGAATGAATGAATGAATGAATGAAATAAGGAAATGAATCAACACTCCAATACTAATATATCGTGCAAGTTTATGACTCTAAATATTAAAAGCAATTGGCTTTTTCTCTCATTCCATATAGGAAATATTTTATTTAACGACGCACTCAACACATTTTATTTATGGTTATATGGTATCAGACATATAGTTTAGGACCTCACAGATATTGAGAGAGGAAACCTGCTGTCGCCACTTCATGGGATACTCTTTTCAATTAGCAGCAAGGGATCTTTTATATGCACCATCCCACAGACAGGATGGTACATACCACGGCCTTTGATATACCAGTTGTGATGCACTGGCTGGAATGAGAAATAACCCAAAGAGCCCACCGATGGGGATCGATCCCAGACCACGCACTGAGCAGGCACTTTACCACTGGGCTATGTCCTGCCCCCATTCCCTATAGGATCACCAATGTGTTTTTCATCAATCACAAGAGATAACTATGTGCTATAATCAAGTAAAGATTTCTAAATCCAAGGTTTCTAATACTGCTTTGACTAACTCACCTTCCAGATGACAGGGGGAGGCAGATCAATACGTATGTTTGCATCCCTGTCTGTCAAAATGGCAGCAGCCAACTGACACGCTCTACTGCGGTCAAAGAAAACATCTTTCTGGGTAATCAAGTAGGCACCTAAAATGCAAGCCAATGATTATTAAGCATTTTTCATCATGTGGCTGAATTAATGTTTTAATAAAGGACTGTTCTGAGTTTGCAGTCACTGTAAGATGTTTCTGACTAAAAGAATGTTTTGGCATCTAAAATTACATATTAAATACATTATTGTTTAAATACAGTGTCTGTATATTCAATGTATTTGCGGTCATGTGCTAATGTTTGTACTAGTCATTCTTCATTTTATTTCGTAATGTGTATTTTTCGTACAGGTCTGCAAAATTATTGGAAAGTATAAATCTTGTTTGGGCTACTACTACAAGCATCTAAAATTACATATTAAATACATTATTGTTAAAATACAGTGTCTGTATATTCAATGTATTTGCGGTCATGTGTTAATGTTTGTACTAGTCATTCATTTTATTTCATAATGCATTTTTTTTCGGACCTGCAAAATTATTGGAAAGTAAAATCTTGTTTGGGCTATTACTACAAATATTAGAGGGACAACAAACACCTTGTTTAGGCCCTATACAGACACTGATATTCTAAACAAGACAAATTCTTCAATATGTAATATTAGTAATAAAAAAGGCTCCATATGTCGTAAAAATATAAGCAAACTCAGGATATTCCCTTTAAATAAACAATAATTATGGCAAAAATGGTCATAGTATTTTGAGTCCATCTCGAAATATATTGTTCTGCGAGTTATATCCCAAAATTTAAGGCTCTCCAGAATAGTTATATAGTCTACTACTAACCCTAACTATCCTGTTTGAATTGAAGAAATAATCAAGACCCAGCATTTTGGCTGTAATGAAATTACACTAGCTGAAATATTTTATGCCTGGAACATAACATATTGACTATACAATACATTAAGAAACGCCAGCTGACCTGTAATAAAATCTTGGATGGCTGCAATTAGTGGTTCCCCATTCCTTGGTGTGACAATGTTTGACGTCGACTGCAAATAGCAAAAATGTATTATAATTAATTCAGAAAAAATATTCAGCTGATGTTTTATGGTCTTGTGATGTTATCTTAATCTAAGGAACAGGCTGGTAGGTACTGGGTTCGGATCCCAGTCGAGGCATGGGATTTTTAATCCAGTTACCGAGTGAGTGCTCTGCAAGGCTCAATGGGTAGGTGTAAACCACTTGCACCGACCAGTGATCCATAACTGTTCAACAAAGGCCATGGTTTGCGCTATCCTGCCTGTGGGAAGCGCAAATAAAAGATCCCTTGCTGCCTGTCGTAAAAGAGTAGCCTATGTGGCGATAGAGAGTTTCCTCTAAAAAAAACTGTGTCAGAATGACCATATGTTTGACGTCCAATAGCCGATGATAAGATAAAAAATCAATGTGCTCTAGTGGCGTCGTAAAATAAAACAAACTTTACTGAATCTAAGGAAGAACAAAAAATTTAATGAGTATACTTAAAGCAACTTAAAGCAAACATATAGCTTGAACAGTTGGACTCGATGAGGGTTCATTCCATGATTGGGCATAACAAACAGTCTAAAGTTATGTCCAGCAATCTTGCTGTCAATCACCACTTAATAAATCAATTAATTAATAATCATGTTAAATATTTGGTAATTCTGACATGGTAGTCTTCAGAGCGATTGTTTGTATGCACTTTCCCACACAGGACAGCACATACCATGGACTTTAATATACCAGTAGTAGGGCACTGGCCAATTAAAGAATGGGTCTATCAAGCAGGGTCAATTCAATTACCCAAGCACCTTAGACAAGCTCTCTATCGACTGAGCTAGATCTCGCCATCTAACAGAATAAAATAAAAATCACAAATTTCACACTTCGGCATGTTCATAAATGTCTAGACAAAAACTATGCTAATTGTGTTAATTAAAAAAATTATGAAACTGATAATACTAACTCCCATCAGCACCATGGCTTCCGCTTTGGCTTCCTCTGTTTGTGGAAGATGTAGATTCATCTCGTCGCCATCAAAATCAGCATTGAACGGACCACAACAGCACTCGTTGAATCTAAATGTTCGGTTCGGCATAACTTTTGCCTGCAACATAAAAAACAAACAATACAAGAACTCAGTGAAGTAAAAAAATTTTTTTTAAAAAGCCTATGGACCACGAGAGTGATCAATCATCTGACCAATTGCAATCTAAGCATTCGACCACTGAGCAATGTCTTCCCTTCCTATACAGAATGTAAACAAGCATTCTGAGAATACTGCTAAAGCAATACATATTCCCTACCATGCCCCACAAATCTTATAAGTTCAAGGGCCATAACTCTGTCAAACATGTATAAATTCTTCTCTTTTTTTTACAGTTATGATGCTAGTTTAAATTCCCATTAAAATCAAACTTGATCTTGACATAACTCTGTCAAAAATGAGTAAATCCCCATGAAAGTCAAACTTGATCTTGACATAACTGTCAAAAATGAGTAAATCCCCATGAAAGCCAAACTTGATCTTGACATAAATCTGTCAAAAATGAGTAAATCCCCATGAAAGTCAAACTTGATCTTGACATAACTCTGTCAAAAATGAGTAAATCCCCATGAAAGTCAACCTTGATCTGTAACTCTACATGATAAACCTATACACAATAAAGTATATGTGGGACAGACAGACAGACAGACAGACAGATGGAGATGAATCCTATATAGTCCCCTTACATTTGAACCAGTAGGGGACTAATAAGGTGGTTTTACTTCAACAAAACATTGCATGAATAATACAAATTAGAAAAAATATTGGACTGCTATTTTAGTGTCTATTTATAATAGTTAATAAACAAACATAGTGATTTCATTCCCGACAAAAAACATTAATCACTAGTATACAGAAATCAGTAGATTAAATTTAATTTAATACCCACATGGAAAGCCTGAATACTGAGTTTGTGTAAAGATGGTTGTCTGTTGAACAGAATGACATCACCATCCATTAGATGACGCTCCACAATATCACCAAACTTGAGAGAACTGGCCGTCTTCTGACGATTGCCATACTTCAGAAACCTGAAACAATAATTACATTACTAGTGACATACACAGTTATTATCAGATAAAACAGGCACTCATCCTAAGATGGAATAATGTTTGTTTTCTTTAACGAAGGAAGGAAATGTTTTATTCAACGACGCACTCAACACATTTTATTTACGGTTATATGGCATCAGACATATGGTTAAGGACCACACAGATGATAGAGGAAACCTGCTGTTGCCACTTCATAGGCTACTCTTTTCGATTAGCAACAAGGGATCTTTTATATGCACCATCCCACAGGTGGCCTTTGTTATACCAGTTGTGGAGCACTGGCTGGAACGAAAAATAGCCCAATGGGTCCACCGATGGGGATCGATCCTAGACCAACTGCGCATCAAGCGAACGCTTTACGACTGGGCTACGTTCTGCCCCGTTTTCTTTAACAATTTCATTAGAGCACATTGAGATGTCTACATTGATTTTTCTAAAAGTTCACCCACTACCACAACAAGTGTCTTGTATATTTATGCACTATTCAACAACAAAAAAACACATTCTGTAGCTTTTTATGCTCCAATCATGGAACATAGATGGAACTGAAAATAACACCACAGGTCCTCTAAGAGGGGCAAATTTTCAACGTAATCAATCACTAAGGCACAACTTTTTAAAAAAGCTGGAATAATAATTCAGAACCTTTTTATGTTGTTATTGCGCTGCTGAATGAAGTTGGCTCCAGGGTGCACATCACATCCGTTGAGAATCAGCTGTTTCATCAGCCTGATGTTCGACTTATTCACACGTTCAGGATAGGTCAATATTTTAGCCACATGCAAAGGGACGGCAACCTGTGAAATAAAACCCCACATTAATTAAAACTGGGGCATACCAGGGGCCTAGCTTCCATATACGCAGCTGCGTACCACCTGAGATTACAAACATGTTTTTTAAAAATTAAAATATATGCTGTAAATGCGTGTATGCTCTATGCCAATAGCGTTTTATTCCATCGCCGAAAAAGTCTGCGTACCACCTGAAAATGCCAGTCTAGGCCCCGGTATACTAAAGGAATGAATGAATGCTTTATTAACGACGCACTGAACACATTTTAATCATGGTTATATGGTTTCAGACCACACATATAATGATAGAATACCCACTGCCACCACACAATGGGCTACTCGTTTCTGATTAGCAGCAACATCCCACAGACATGACAGTACACACCACTACTGTTGTGGAACACTGGCTCGAAATAGAAATAGCCCAGTAGGCCCACCGACGGGGATCGATCCTAGACCGGCGCCATGCAACAGGCAAGCACTTTACTAGGCCATATTAAGGCATTCTTAAAACCAGTTTTTCATCTCATCAAAATTCTATGGTGCTTGCAAAAAAAAGAAAAAGATTTAATAATCCGTAGGTGTTTTTCTTACCTGGTCAATCCTCATGTTGGGATCAGGTGAAATCACAGTCCGACTAGAGTAGTCTACCCTTTTGCCTGACAGATTACCACGGAAACGTCCCTGTTTGCCTTTCAGTCTTTGAACAAACCCTCGCATTGCTTTTTTGGGCTAAAAACAACACATAATAAATTTCAATTATAAAGTACACATTAAGATAAAAAATTATGTTAAGAATTAATCTACCTTTAGTAATTTGAAATTAATGATTGAGAAAACTGGTTGTTCGGGCTTCCAGATTACACTATTATTATGTAAGAATCCACCATTACCATCATTACTGAAAAACTGTTGCCGATAGATTCCAATGACATGCAACTGAAAAAGTGTGACCAATAAACTTTGAAATCCCCAGGCCTGTGGTTCCTATGGACTTATGCTTGCAATTATTAACACACATTACACGAATGAAAATCAATTTGAAAAGCAATGTAGATTTTGTCCGATCCATTTTAATTTGTTATGCTGTTGAACCTAAAAACACTAGCTAATCCTTTTGCAGTTTTATAAATTTCCTGGTAAAACATTTTCTACCAACCACAACTTCAAGATGAGCTCATACTGAAATATCACAAACTGATGCCACCAGAAAGTGCAGTATATATATATATATATAGACGTGTGTGCTATATAATACCAAGATGTACAAAAACTATTTAAATCTTTACTTAATTTAATGTCTACCTGCATATGGAGAGGAATGCCAGATGTTTCACTGTTGTATAACAGCGCAACCTGTAACTGGAGAAAATCCCAGTCTTCCTGAAAAACAAATACTAAGAAAATCACTAAGAAAGAAATATTTGTCTAAGGACACTGCATCATATTTTTCAACTTTCGAACACTGTAACATTGACAGTCATCAAAATAAGCAGCATAGTATTTAGTAACACCAGGGCCCACATTTCAAAGCAATCTCAGCACTACAAAATCATAAAACCATTGTAGACTTATGACGTCACTAATGATGTGATGGCCTACAATGGTTTTAAGATTTCACAGCGCTAAGATCGCTTAAAAAATATGGGCCCAGGTTTTTATTTCAAAAATTTGTCTTGACGCCCACAAGAATTTTAGCCTCATTTTACAAAAATATATAAATTTTCTGTTTTATTTCAAAAAAACCTTATTAAGCTAAGTTAGAATTTAAAACAGTAATACCATACATACATACACTTGTATTTATTCAAATTAATAGATCTATTTTGCATTTTGAAATGTTATGGTTGAAGGAAGGGGTGTTTGTCAAGTGTTACATATCGTCTTCATAATGGCCACCATAAATCCCTGTCTGAAATAGTTAACATTGTGAATATGAGACTGACCATGATCATCTGCATCTTGGCACCGGTGGCTCTGTGTTTCTGAATGACGTCATTGAGAAAGATAATCTCTGTCAGCTTCATTGTTATGTCATCTTCATTACTGAAAAATAATAACAGAATTACACATTTTCACTAATATTGTAGAAGTAAATTAACATTGGGTCAACCGTAACTAGTTTGAAAACAATTGTTTAGTTTTTTTGTTTAACAACACCACTAGAGCACATTCATTTATTAATCATCGGCTATTGGATGTCAAATATTTGGTCATTTTTACATATAGTCTTAGAAAGTAAAAAGAAAGAAAGAAATGTTTTATTTAACGACGTACTCAGCACATTTTATTTATGGTCATATAGCGTAGGACATATGGTTAAGGACCACACAGATATTGAGGGAGGAAACCTGCTATCGCCACTTCATGGGCTACTCTCTTCGATTAGCAGAAAGAGATCTTTTATATGCACCAGCCCATAGACAGGATAGCACATACCACAGCCTTTGATGTACCAGTCGTGGTGCACTGGCTGGAGCGTGAAATTGCCCAATGGGCCCACCGACAGGGATCGATCCCAAACGGACCGCACATCAAGCGAGCGCTTTACCACTGGGCTACATATTGCCCCTCTTAGAAAGGAAACCGCTACATTTTTTCATTAGTAACAATGATTTTTCCACAAACAGGATAACACATATACCAGTCGTTGTGTATAGCCTAATGTGCACAGCAACAGAGATTGATCCCAAACTGACCATGCATCAAGTGGGTACTTTAACACTGGGCTACGTCCCGTCCGAGTTTGACAACAAATATTTTGAAAAAATTAAAGTCTAGACACCCTCATCGTCTACTAATTGTGATTTTATTCAATTAACCTTTAAATTAAATTTCACAAAATCTTATTTGTATTATATACTGTTTTTATTATACATAGCTATATCCAGGGTGATAGATAAGATACAGTTTTAGAACCTGTTTTAAATATGTATCACAAACAAACATAAAAAGCAATTATTTTACTTACGTTCCTGATTTGAGATCGGACACGACAGAGGGCCGAATACAGATTGGAGGAACCATGATTCTTGTTAAGAGCAGATCTTCAGGACGACCCACATCCGGAGTCATCAACAGCAGAGGAATGTCCTGTAAAACAAGATATTAAGAAATGTTGGTTCAATGACACTTCTGTGTTTGTTTAATAAGATTTCTTTCTTTATTTCATTTCAACTTATTTTCGTGCTTATATCCAATTAAGGTTCAAGCACATTGTCCTGGACACACACCTCAGCTATCTGGGCGTCTGTCCAGGACAGTGGGTTAGTTGTTAGTTGGTTAGTGAGAAAAAAGAGGGTGTAGTGGCCTTATACCTACCTACTGAGCCCTTAAGAACTCACTCTGGGCTGGAACTGGTTTTATCGGGCTGTGAACCTTGTACCTACCAGCCTGTAGGTCGATGGCTTAACCACTGTGCCACCAAGGCCGATACATTCTTTAGCATTTGGTCCAGACTGTCAACACACTGCCACCAAAGTTTCTCATACCAATTAGCAGCAATGAATCTTTTTTTATGCACGTTCCCACAGACTGGTTAGCTTAGGTCTTTAATACCAGCTCAGGCACGTGTGCAGGAATTTTAGCAGAGAGGGGTCTAACCTGTGGCAAGCAAAATTTATAAGGGGGAGTCTAAACATGCTCCTGAGGAAAATATATTCAGAAAAAAGAAATTGTGCTTTAGCAGAGAGGGGTTTTGACCCCTGAACCCCACCCCCTGCAGCTATACAGGGCAGCATAAATCATCATCATTGATATCCCAGTCATGAATTAGAAAGAATCCAACAGTTACATCCAGTGAGTGGGTTTGATGTCAAGATCCACTGCATGTCAGGCAAAAGCATTAAAACAACTAAGCTACATTGTGCTCCTTTAACTGCCGAGAATACCCATTGTCCAAGTTTTAACAATATTACACTGAACCTACTATCCTTAGTTCTTTAAAAATATAGCATACCTCATCACTGATTCTCTCGAACAGATTTTTTACTGTTAGTGGATTCAAGATTTCCTGAAAAACAATAATTGTTGTTTATATTATTTTGAACAACTTGGATATACATATACTAAATTTTATTAGTTTTTTTCCCCACCATCAAAGGTTTCAATTTTTTTTTAACAACAATAAATATTGCTTAAATAAAAAAAGATACTTGGAGATATAAATATAGAAAATGACACTCATTTTCGCTAGATACCATTTTTACAAAGCGATGTCAGATATGGGACGTTCACAAGTTTCGTAAAAATGTTATCCAGCAAAAAACAGTGTGCTATTTTACTTATTACACCCCATTAAATAATGTAAAATCTAACAATAAGCAAGGAAATGTTTTATTTAACGACGCACTCAACACATTTTATTGACAGTTATATGGCGTCGGACATGTGGTTAACTACCACATAGATATTGAGAGAGGAAACCCGCTGTCGCCACTACATGGGCTACTCTTCCGATTAGCAGCAAGGGATCTTTTATTTGCACTTCCCAGACAGGATAGTACATACCACAGCCTTTGTTACACCAGTTGTGGAGCACTGGCTGGAACGAGAAATCTAACTATAATTACTTCCAACCTTACTCAATGAAATATATTTAGACCAGAAAAGATAACATCACCTATTACCGAAATGAAGTCATTTATCAACTAATACACATCACTAGGTGCGTAAGAAATTTATATAACACACTCACACGTTCATCATGTTGTTAATAATAACCAAAACAAAACATAATCTGCTGATATCAGGGACTAGAACATATTTTGACAATAATGACTGAATCAGTAATAAAAATGATATTGTATACAAATTCTGAAAAACTTTGCAATCTAGGAAACTAGAGAGCTACGAGCTTTTTAGAAAAGAACAGGGATATAAACAGATTTTAGGTTGCGCTCAAGATCTGGAATTAACGGGGAAAAAACAAAAAACATTTCATCTGTGCAGAATACCTGTGTTTTTGTAAGCAAACCGTCGAGTTCTTTATTGTGCTCAGTGGCATTGCCAAATGTGGAAACAAAATCCTGATACACTGATTCTCCACCCCGACGGTTCTGTTTGTATTTGTCGTGAATAATCTTCAACATACCGCACTTCTTGACCATTCCTGAAAAACAGTTTAAAATTATCTTTAGCAAACCGCACTTCTCGACCATTCCTGAAAAACAGTTTAAAATTATCTTTAGCATACCGCACTTCTCGACCATTCCTGAAAAACAGTTTAAAATTATCTTTAGCATACAGCACTTCTTGACCATTCCTGAAAAACAGTTTAAAATTATCTTTAGCAAACCACACTTCTTAATAATTCCTAAAAAACAGTTTTATTATAAGTAATCTTTACCACACATCAACCATTTCTAACAAAAAGTTTAAAATTATCTTTAGCAAACAACACTTCTTAATCATTCCTAAAAACAGTTTTGCTATAAGTAATCTTTACCACACATTAATCATTCCTTAAAAAAAAAAAAAATCTGCATATGATACCAAATATTTGCAACACGTAATAAAACTAATTTGTAAATGTATGTCAGATAGCAAATACAAGTATTTTAAAATGAACTGAGGTGTCATTATAAACATTAACCTCCTTACTTGCTAACTTATATCTCAGATAATTTGCATAGTAAACTCATGATAATAGATGATTTAAGTTATGGGATTCTGTTAAAGATACTATAGACAACGCTATATAGATATAGAGGATTTTTGTTTTTTTAATATGGAAAATATTAACCAAGTCTATGTTATTTGTTAAGGCTCTGCTGAGACAAATGCTGATTAACTAGATGAGGTTGATATTTTACATATTATAAAACATGAGTAGCGAATTCTATTTATCCTATACCACTTCTAAAATAACATTTTCATTCAATATTTAGTAAATTACAGTACTAAAGTCGCCTCCATCGGTAATATGATTCCATCAGATTAGCGCATATTACTTGACGTCACAAACTTTAACTAAATCTTATGAACATGTTACGCTAAGGTATACAGGTCTTGATGGCTTGTAAACGATCCATTCACAGCAACACACTATTACCGAGAAACTTTAAAAGTTTGCATATACCTTTAAATTTACATACCATTATTAACTGAGTTAATATAGTAAATTATCCAATGGGTTTTATGACAGGGATATCATGGGTAAGTTATAGGATAAATGGTGATATTAATGTTACATTTATGTTTTGGATTAGAGCAAATCAGCACTTTTTCTGAAAGAATATCCAAGCTATATCATATATACAGTGAAAGCCCTCAACACCGGACCCTAAGTAAAGTAGAATTTTCTCAAACGGGTTTCACAGTCCCTTTTTAAATATCAGTAAATAATCTCTCTAAACTGGGTACCCCTTAAAATTGTAATTTTTACTTGGTATCCAGTATAGGTAGTACTTAACCAAAAATAACTTCCGGCCGAGTCAAAGTTCGAGGTGCACCAAACTTTTGATAGAGCAGTTAATACCACAAGTCCTGTGATTGGTGATAATTGTACATTGGTTGTAAAAACAAATTAATTTCATCTTGGCAAAAAATTTATGAAATTTTATTTGTGTCAAGTAGCCTTGTACAAACATTTTGTATGGAACTAGGGTAGTGGTAGACGCTACCCATTATCATTGAAAGGAGCAGCTTGACCCTCCCACAATTTTTTTCCGATTCACTTTAAGGGTGAGGGGTGGTAGTATTTATATCTGTGGTGTTTATTGGATAGCCACATGTTACTGTTGTTGTCTATGAGATTTGAATTGATAGTATACACAATTTAGAAAAAGGAAGGAAATGTTTTATTTAACAATGCACTCAACACATTTTATTTATGGTTATATGGCATCTGACCAGGGGTGGGGAAAAAATAAAATTGTCAATCAGTCCCACTTGATGTCATCACTACCGGGGGGGGGGGGGGGGGGGATTTAAAAAAAAAAAACATTTCAAAAACGATATTTGCCAAATAGTTTTTTTTTAAATCATAGTGATATTTGTATAGTTTTATCTTAAATCATGAACGTGAAACGATAAACATGAAAACAAATTAAAAAATTAATCACATATGAGCAGTGAAAAACCCCACAAATTGTATATATTTTACATAATAGAATAAATAATATAAAAAAGGAATAAGTTATGAATTTTAATTCCCATATATGTATAAAAAGTACGAGTATTCAGTACTGTATCCTGAAAATTAATAAAAGATGGCACCGTTGAAGCATTTGACAGCCTGAGCTAGCACATGTTTAGACTAAGAGAGTAATAACGTCATCACTGATTGGATGAAATTTGACCTCTACTAGCTCTTGAGATAACAGTACATGTAGCTGTTCTGCTTACTCTCACTTGTTAAAAAAAAGGTGGAAACCTTTTGTTAATTTTAAAATCCTTTATAATTATTGGATACACTACATTGAACAGTCAACATTAAATACATTTATAGATTATTTCATTATATTTTATGCTATTTTAAGCAGTTTGTATTGCACAAAAGCCTCTTGCTTCAGACTAGGACATTCGACCCGACATAGCTCCGTACATAGGTGTTGACAGGTGTTGATTGTAACCAGTTGCAAATTCTGGGTCCTTTGTTTTAATTTGGGTGTAATACCTTGATGGCTCTCTAAACCAAGAATGGTGCTATCGTTAATGTTTGTGTAATCTCTTGACCGTCTCAGCGACTTTGACAAATGTCTAGCCTAGTGGCAGTCGATTGACACTACTGTAGGTCCGACTTCAGTGACTGGCGATATACTTGGGCAGACTTTAAAATCACAAATGTCTGAAACACCAGCCATATTGACCACTATTTATTTATTATTTTAAATCATGCACGAGATACCGATGTCTGGGGCTGGCCGGTCCACTTGACCGATAGGAATTTGTTTCAAAAATAGAAATGGACAGGTGCTTCGGACCGACAAGAATGACAAAAGTGGGACCGGCAAACACACGTTTTAAAAAAATAATTTCGGTCTCAGAGATCGAAAATCGGTCCCAGACCGGGAAAAAAAGGGTTTTTTCCCCACCCCTGCATCTGACATATCGTTAAGTACCACACAGATATTGAGGAAGGAAACCTGATGTCATCACTTCATGGGCTACTCTATTTGATTAGCACCAAGGGATCTTTTATATGCACCATCCCATAGACAGGATAGCACATACCATGACCTTTGATGTACCAGTTGTACACCCTTTAGAGGTGTTTCACTGTATATTAAATAGGTTTCAGCACAGTCACCATTGTAAGCTCCACAAGCTGGGCACATGGGGACCTTCCTGGCTTTCTCGTAGATCTTCTTGCGTAGTGCTTTCCTCTGCAGGTATGTTATTCCAGGACGACGCAGGATCTCGGTGAAAACTCGTCTGTCAGTGTCGTGGAGCAGCAAGTGACTACACATCTGAAATGATGTCCAAATACCACATTTAAAATATTTAAAACTGTCGTGACACATATATTTTATTGTTCAGAAAAGAGATTAGTAAAGAAAAAAGATATTTTAAAATTTAAAATAGAAATACAATGAAACCCTTCTACACAAGATTCAGGCAATACTGAATTAAAAAATATGAAGATTAATTCATTTATGAGACCAGATTTACACAAATATCCTGTCAACAAATCTGATTTAAGACAAAGCAGTTGAGACATAACGAAAATAGCTACTGTACAAAATTAATATTAGATACACAAAAAAATATATATATTAAAGTATACATATAAACAAACAGTAACATAAGTGTCGGATGTGGGAGGGTACTGGGGGAGGGGAGATGTAAACTTCTTCCCAACTCTGAAGGTCAAATAGTTATATTATATGCTGAACCCCACAGCTGAAAAGTGAAAACTAATAAATGTCTCACCCACCTTATTTTGCTGGCATCTTCTGATATCAGGGTTTCTGCCAGAGGGTAAAACGGGTATGGCGCCACACACAAATGTTTTTGCTGATTTTTTTTAACCTTCTGACAAAATTAATTATTCTTATCATTACAGTATGATTTAACCCTAACCCTAATTGTAACCCATTTTCTTTTTGGGAGGACCACCAGATCCCTATTGACTGTGGTTGCATTCAGTTCCATAGATCCATACTCAAACATTTCTTTCCTGCAGAAACACAGGATATATATGATAAAACACCACTTCTCTAAACTATGACAAGGAATAATACAAATAGTTACAGTAACCAATGAACATATACCTTACAAATCATCTGCAGAACAGTGATGGTTGTTCTGAAGTGACCAATATGGAAGACCGGTACCTCCAAGTCGATGAAGCCAAAGTGGCCAGTGCAGTCGGCCAGATTTTTACCACACGTCTCACAGTTGTTATCCTTCTCACTCGTACCCTGGAAACACAGGGGACAATATTTCAAAATCTTAGGTAACCGGAAGTCAGTTCACATGAGTTTTACTTAGGTAACCGATTGTTCAGTTAAGTGAATATAGTTCTCATGACCGATGAGTTAGGCCTACCTAATCCTAAAACACTTGAATTACGGTTATGTGTTACATTGGTGGTTCAAATGTATTTAAAAACAAACTGATTTTCACTTTCATTACTGATATATGGTATTTTTTATTTTATAATGTAATTGTTCACCATGTAACTGATTGGTGGTTCTTGTGATTTTAAAGTTGTGTAACTGAGACACTAACAGAACAATGTTTCTTGTTAAAGATTGTGCCCCGAAACACAACAGATTTACTAACACAAGACGAAAATGGTTTAGCTAGTCCATGAAATATACCACAGGATGTTCAAAATCTGATGTCATCAATAATGTATAACAAGTTAAAATTGACATTAAAGTTGTTTCTAATCATCCTAATGTCTATGGTAACTCAAACTTCATTTCTTTTTGTATAATATATATATATATTATTTTTTATTAGTAAGTATGGATTTTTATCCTATAACTTACCCATAATATCCATATGCAAATTTAAAGGTATATGCAAATCTGCAAAGTCTTTCAGGTATAATGTGTTGCTGTCAATGGAACATTTGTTTACAAGCCAACAAGACCTGTATACCTGAGCATAATGTTTTCACAAGATCTAGTTTAAATGAGTGGTGTGAAGCTAATTTCACTACTCATGTTTTTAAAATGTAAAATGTCAACATCGTCTAGTTAATCGGTATTTGTCTTGGCAGAGCTTCGACAAATACCAATTAACGTATAGACTCGGTTGATATTTTCCATATTAGAAAACACTCATGACGAATCCTCTGTGTAGTTTTCATTGTTAAAATGGTTTTATTACTATTACAATGACAGCAAACTTGGGTCAGTCTCTTTAATAAAGTGTTTTTTGTCAAATATATTCAATATACTCATACATCAGACCTTGCTGTCTAAGGAGAGCTATCAATGGCTTCCCTTTTAGATCTCCTTTACCTGTTTATTTTTGAAAAATACAATTCTCAATATCTTAAATGGTTCCCCATTATCTAAATTAGGGGAACAGTTATTCACTCACCTCAATTTTTTTATGTCAACCGTCAAGATAAGTACATAATGGGCTGAATTTACAAAGCCTGTTTATGTCTTACATCATACATACATGTAACTACATACATTTAGAATGTGCCTAAACACCTGCATTTAAGAAAAACAGGCGCGATAAATGCGACCCAATATTTTTATACACAGAATTAGCATACCATCCGGTGGTCAAGAACACCATGGATAATGGGTTTCCTGGAACCATCTTGACTGTACAGATTCTTGCTTATCACCTGGAGATGGGCGGCCTTCTGCATCTGCTGCGCGCTCATCATGCCAAAAGTGACATGACTTCTGCAAATAAAGTTCAGAAACAAATTAGTGATTACCAGTATTAACAAACAACTGAAATACTTGTATCAAAGAAAGAAATGTTTTACTTAACGACACTCAACACATTTTATTTATGGAAGGAAGGAAGGAAATATTTTATTTAACGACGCTCTCAACACATTTTATTTACGGTTATAACTTATATGGCGTCAGACATGGTTATGGACCACACAGATATTGAGAGAGAAAACCCGCTGTCGCCACTTCATGAGCTACTCTTTTCGATTAGCAGCAACGATTCTTTTACATGCACCATCCCACAGACAGGGTAGTACATACCACCGCCTTTGATATACCAGTTGTGGTGCACTGGCTGGAATGAGAAATAGCCCAATGGGTACACTGACAGGGATCGATCTCAGACCGACAATGCATTGAGCGAGTGCTTTACCACGGGGCTACATCCCGCCCCTACTTATATCAAAGCTGCAGTTAGTTCATGAAAAATAAACCTTGACTGTGCATTCACCATGTTAAACAGTCTTTATGGTTTGATGCGTACATGTGCAAAACTATATGGAACCACATGGACTAAAACCTGATTGCCTCGTTACATGCCAATATCACTCATATATTTACTCACAATCAGAGTTTCTGCCAGAGGTTAAAACGGGCATCATACTCTATATACTATGGCGCCAAACCCAGATTTTTTTTAGATTTTTTTTTTTTTTTAAGTTAACTTCTTGACAAAATTAATTACTCTTATCATTACTAACCCTAAACTTAACCCATTTTTTTTCTGGGGGAGGCCCCCCCATGCCCCGTTGACTGTGGTTGCATTCAATTCCTTAGTGCCATACCCAAAATTTTCTTTCTGGCAGAAAAACTGACAATCACTGTAAATATGTACACTGAGAGCAGTTCTGCTCTCCCACATAATGATAGGAGTGAACTGATTTTCAAACCATGAAGTTAAATGTTTATTTTGTTTAACAACACAACCAGAGCACATTGATTTATCAATCATCTGCTATTTTATGTCAAACATTTGGTAATTTTGACATGCTGTCTTAGAGATGAAACCTGTACATTTTTCCATCAGTAGTGCTCAAGGGATCTTCTATGCACCACGCTACAGATCCTAGACCAACGACTCATCAAGTAAGCACTTTACCACTTGTGACTTGGCTACATCACAAAGCCAGAATCCAGAGCTCTCAAGTTGGAACTTTCGCAAGGAGTGAGATTTTGTCAGGTCGGAGTCCGACATCGTGAATCCGAATAAACCGGCATGGGAAATAATTGTTCACGGTTCGAGATTCTGACCAATAAACAACGTGAACACCTATTATATGATTTTAATGCCTTACGATGCTTAACCGGGCCGACCAGCAGTCACAGGCTTGTTTGTCAGTCATCAAGATCGAATGAACAACAAAAAATATATATACCGGTATATAATTATTTTTTTTGCTATAATGTGTGAGAAAATCATGTACCGGCGTGAAAGCATGACACATCGTTCAAATGCGTGTCTCACACCGAATGCGTGAGACTTGACAGTACTGAGAGTCACCTGAAATGGTTGGTTAACATTTTATGTGGTTAATGTTTGCGCATTTTAATGGAATAAACAGAACATATTTTAAAAGTCCTGAATAAACCCACCTGTACAGTGGCATAGGAAGGTGCCAAAAAGTGGGGGGGGGGGGGGGGGGGCACCTTTTACACTATTATAACGCAAATATAAAACAAAATATCTGTAAAGTGTGTGTGTGTGTGTGTGTGGGGGGGGGGGGGCCATGCGATGTCCTCCTATGACAGTGCTGTAGTTTGGTACTAGATATATTCTGGTGTACTTAGGATACTAAAGTTAAAAACAATGCCAAGATTTTTTTTATTATTATTCTAATCAAACTCTGAAGGGGTGGGGGGATGGGGGGGATTGCTGGGCTTGGGAAGAAATGGCATTTTGAAATGCTGTGTTGTTTTTTAACAGAAAATATTAAAATATCAAATGACAAATCCCAATCTGCACTTACATCTTTTTGGCAACATCAGATTCCCTAAACTGTTCTTTAACCATATTTATTGTAAGTGTCTCTTTGTCCACCGCCTGTTTAATCAGTTTAAAAAACTGGAGTAAAATGTATTTGCTTTGCACATGCTTTCATCAGGAAACAACCTGGGGTAAGTTCAGTCAACCGCTTGTCGTTAACGTCCGCTAGACTGGTTTATGCGCTTCATGTTAAACCAAATGGCCACGTCGGGAACCAATCAAATAGTTCGCGGACGTTAGCGAAACATTTGTTGGCTGAACTGAGGGCTGAACAATTTATTGTTTGTAAATTCTACTTCTTGTCAAGGAGCACCATTCTAGTAAAAACATTTCAAATTTAACCCAGCTAGTTCTCCAAGATGACAGCTGAGTTATTTTTCATTTGGTCATGTTTAATAAGTGCCATATTATGAAATCATTAAGTTTATTAAATTAATTTTACTTGGTATAAAGAATTCATTTTAATATGACACAAAACCGTACAGTTAACAGCTAGTACTAGTTTCTTGTTCTTTATTTTTTTTAATTTTTTTTTACTCTCCGCACATCAAGACTAGCATATTTTTATTATAAAAATAAAAATATGTTGCATATAGCGGTAATATTTAAAAACTATATTTACAAATAAAAAAATCTGAAAAATAATTTAGCTGTCCTTAAAACAGTCGTAATTTTCAAACATTTCATATTGGACATTTGTAATGACCTATTTTTCGAGATCGAGGCTGTACTCCATTTCCGTGCGGACATTTTTGTTCAACAAAGAATATTTACATGACTGGTTTTAATCTGAAATTTAATTTATCTCTAGAGGATTTTCATTATGTTGTCTCAGAATTCAAATAAGAGAATCATGGACTTCGGAGAGTGTAAGATTTAACTTCAATATCTGATGAGCACAGTGCGAAATGACGCGAGTTACTTGCGTATTTTGATATTTTCGACGTAATCACGCAAATCCCCGAGGCATGTTAAGGAAGGCGAGCGGTCGTTTACAAAGATTGGTTTTTGAGTCTTAGTGTTAAAATTAAAATGAAAGTGATGTTATAGAACACGATGGTATAAATCCAACCGATCATGAGTTCTCGGTCTCCTGAGCGATTCCGGGTCATTTCGCCCTTATTCCTATTCGACCCCGAGTCGTTTCGACCTCCATTAGTAGTCATTTCCCCCTATGTATTGGGGTGGTTTTAGTATGCAAAATTTGGTATATAAAAATAATTTTACCCATAATTTTGTCATAATAGTCACCTAACAGGCAACAAGGTTGTAGACTTAAACGTAAAGTCCGAAACAAAATGTGGATAACTACAATAAATTGCTCCTACCTTTAATGGCTTTGTTTTTCGTTAGATTTTACCCACATTTTGTCCAGACATAAATCTTCAAAAAACAATTACAATGGCATAGATTCCACGAAGTAGGGCGAGATCGCCATAAATTCCATATACTGCTGGGCGAAATCGCCGTACTATATATATATCTAACTAAAGAGGAATTTTATTATTTAAAATGTTTATATTACTATCATTTACTGCATGAAATGATACGAACAATGTTCAAATCAAATGTGATGTGTCCTTTTTTTCTGTCTTTGCCTGTTAAAGTGTTAGCTAGTGTTTGTATTCTGCCGATCGAAGCTGGGCGAAATCGCTGTATATCGCCGTACGGCCCCTGCTGGTTGAAGCTGGGCGAAATCGCCGTAGTCTTGTCCGGACTTAGGCTTCTCTGGGGTGTATGTACATAGTGTATGTAAATTGAAGGGACTGTCGCTATTTCTGCTTAATAAATGTTCTAAACAATTAAGCTTGGTGGTTCAACAAGTGAGTCTTCTATGACATCTGCAGGACGGGGTGGTCGTAGAAATACGTCAACCGGATCTTTCACTACGTATGTCGCCTGTAACACATGGGAATACGTTAATTATATAATTAGTTTTAACAATGAACACTCATAATTAACGAGATGGGATTAATCAATTAACTAACACAATAATCTGTGATTATTTATCAGTATTAGTACAATGAATATATCAAATAAGGTGTATTTATTGTAAAGATTGTAGATTGATATCAAAGTTGGTGGAAGTGTGTTAATCATTAAAAACGTAAATAATAAAGCATGCATATATATACATGCGAATATAAAAGCATAACGAATAATATAAACTTATGCAAGCAAATATAATTTCCCTGGAAACTTGTATAGCCTAATTATACAGAAATTTTCAGTAGCCTAAAGTGTTAAAGGTGTTCGTTTTGTAATTAACTAGTATATAGAAAATTGTATGACTAATCAGAGGCGCGTTTTCGGGGTAATTTAGTATTGTATTGTATTGTATTGTATGTGGATGATTAATTTAATTTAATAATCTGTTTAAATCTACAATGCTGTATTAATTGGAACAACAAACGATGTCAGTGTTTCTTGTGAGTATAGTTTTCTCGCAGTGACCACTGTGCATACCGTTTTAAAGACGATTAACACTAATAATAGTGAACTCTAATCAACATATAGACATAAACTGTTATATTGAATTATAATCATCTGTAATACAGTATTAACTATTAAAATACAGAAACAATTTCCCTGTAATGAAACTGAAATCGTGAAATGCTAATAAGCAATATATCTTTATATCTGTCCTTGTATCTTATCTCGTTAGTTTTCTGTTACTGGTAATTTAATGTGATCAGTTCTATAAAACCGTAGATGTAAAGAACATATCGAAAAAAGAAAACATACTCAAGCTTTTAGTTTGACATTTTATTAATTTGTAACATTAACGTGTTCTCAAATATATAAGTGTACTATAAAATGGAACACACAAACATGTCGGCGACCACGCCCAACTTTTTGAGAAACCAATATCAAAGCCAAAACATGCACTGAATAATAATAAGCTTAAAGTAGTCAGTCGGGCCAACTTTGTTGTAAACAGTATGGAAGACAGAAAACAGACAGATGGAGTTTCAGTTTGAATTTTATTAATTTGTTACATTAATATGTTCTCAAACAATAAGTAAGTGTACAATGAAATGGTACACAAAACGTCGTCGATCTCACCCAACCTTGCTGATATGGAGTAAACTGAACAAAAGTAATGACAGAAAAAACAAAAGCTTGGGAATAAAGAACAGTATCAAACCCAAAACATTAATTAAATATCATTATAATAACCAATTTATTATAATAAACAATGACATTAACGTCTGCTTATATGTATATAGAGTACGGCAATTTCGCCCAGCAGTATATGGAATTTACGGCTATCTCGCCCGTGACGAGATCACTCGGGCGGGATCGACCGGTGGCGAAATCGCCGGACTCCGATTCCACATACTAGATGATAACCATGTCACCTGTATCGACTTCGCTGAGATCGCATAGGGCAAAAAGCATTTAATTTTGTGCCGGCTGCCATTTTGACTTTTTATGGAATATTCTACAAGAGGGGTGAAAGGATATGACTTAATATAACAACCGTTGAATGTAATAACATGTTATGATATAAATGCAAATGTGATGACGTCATATTATTTTATTATTATTAATATTATTTGATTGTTTAAAGATACCACTAGAGATCATTGATTTTATATTAATATTTTAGTCTTTCACCCCTGTTGAAGAGTATTCCATAAAAAAACAAAATGGCAGAACCAGAAAACTGCATGTATTTAAATGTAAACTGAAGCAAATGGACCTTTTAATATTTCATCATAAATCTTCTTCAGCATAGATGTAAACATGACACGTCAATGGATAATACAGAGGCCAATTTCGCAAATTTGCAAAAAAGCGAAAAATATTGCACATAATATAACATACATATAAATGGTGTTTATGGTTGCTGAAGGGTTACACATTGATAACCTATATCTGATTTGCAACACGTAAACAAATTTATTCATCATTCATAAACATGAGGGCGAAACGACCCTGTATAGAGGGCGAAACGACACGGGGCGATCGGGAATAAGGGCGAAACGACCTGATGCCCTCCTGAGCACGTAACATCGTAATTAAATCCTGTCTGACTATGGATTTGGCATGATATGAAAAACCGTGAATGGGGCCACCCCATATAATTATTGCCATATAGACATAGTGGTCTATTTACGTTTGACTTGTTTTAAGAAATCTGCATATGATTAAAGAAAGGACTTTCCTTTGGCACCTGACGCCATACAACCGTAATTAAAATGTGTGGAGTGTGTCGTTAAATAAATCATTTCCTTCCTTTGGCACTGTCACTAACCCTAACTATTTATGACAAGTATTTATAATGTTCTTTATACGTGACAATGCCAAAGGAAACTGCTACCTGATTAAACCCTGACATCAAAATATATTAGATGAATTAAGAAAACCTTCCCAAAAATAAGTACACAAATGACGAAAAGACCACTAGACATTCAAAATAGTTTTATACACAGGGAAATGTATACACTACTGCCATTTTGTGACTGTGCACTATATTAAATGGCGTGTAATGTTAAACAACCCTAAATAAACAAAAGTTTTACACTGCTGTCATTGTTAGATGCGTCTGCTTTGCAGATTCATTGTATAAACGTTTAGGTGTAACTCTTGAAAACAATGGGCTGGTTACAGGAGTAGCTGAAGAAGGTCAACATTAGACTATGACATGCATTTAATCTCTTCACAACAGAAAATGGCATGGATATTAACAATTGTTGGTTGATTTTGACAATAAAGTGAACACGGTAAAACATTTCATCAAATTGATCGTGCATTACAATGCGAGTGTGCAGAAACCATTTCCCATTAATAGGCCGGTTTACAGTTACTCGAAGATACCATCGATATCTCAAACTGCATTTCAACTAACAACAAAAACATCAATACAATATTTACAGAAATACTATTCTACATTTTTCAGTTACGATATGTGAAACAAAATAGATTGCAATCAGTTAACGTAATAACAAATCAACAATGTGGACGTAAAACAAATCCTATTCTAGTAAACAAAAATGAACAACCCTTTAGTAAGCAGGAAAAGTTCAACATTTCTAACTGCATTCAGGCACATTCGTTTGCAAAAAGTATCATACTGTGCATTTGCAGTTCGTCCTGTCCATTGCCAAAGTAGACATTTGCTCATTTTTATACAAAGTGGCTACAAATAGAATAAAAAAGGAATTTGTGAAATAGTGTAATGGCTAAAAAAGGATTTTGTAAAATATTAGAATGAAAAAGGCGAAAATCTGAAATGGAAAATCAATGCCTCTGTATACCGAAGGTGATCTTGACTTATGTCGACTTGCACAATACTTTTTGTTTTTAGCCTGGGGTAGCGCAGAAAAAAAGAAGAAGAAAAAAAGCCGCTGGAATACTGAAGTTGATGATAAAACCATGATACCAGGAATGCCGACAGTTTTACCATGCAATTTGGATGCAAACCAGGAGAAACAATATATTGGTAGGTCTTCTGTTTACAACATGTTAATGTATTATATCTATCATAGATCTGAGCTTTGATAATCAGAAACCAAATTATTGAGAAAGAACCCCAGTTTTCAATTTTTAGTCATACATGCCTGTGTATATGCTATCATAATTTACATGTATATCGATGTGGTGATATTTTCTCTCACAAACTTGCTATATTTAATGAAGAGTTTTGTGTTTCAGTCAAATCTAATTACATTTTGTTTCTATAATAACTTTTTATTGTAGGATTTGCCAATGGCTGCAATTAATTTAATGTTTGTAATTAACATATATTCTTTGTTGTATTCTTACTATCAATCATGTGTTTTGTTGTCAGAGTATGTCTTTGACTATATATATCTTGGTGTACATACAATTTTCCAGCATAATTATGTCATAAAATAAGACATTAATTTGAGGTTAAATAAAAAATATTTAGATACTGGGATCCACAAAATTGTCGATAGCTGTTTATTCACTTTATCAGTATGACCTCTTACTGATCTGGTTCCCATTCCACAAAGCGATCTTAGCGCTAAGATCACCTTAAGTGCATATCTCAGCTGTGCAGTTAAGGTGACTTTAGGGTTAAGATCCAGTGTTCTCGCTGGGTGAAAATTAAAGGAGGGCGGCCGCTTGCCACCACACCCTTCAAAAAACCAACAACCAATAAACGAAAAGCAAAAAAAAAAAAAGGGGGGGGAGGGGGGGGAGTAGTTTGGTTACCATATTGTTGTGTGTTGGTAGACTTTGTGAAAAGACATACTCCTTATTTTGCCTACAAAAAAGTGCAAAAAGGTTTATAAATACAAAATACAAGCAAACTCGTCTTTTAATTGAACCAAAGATGATATCGATCTGACATTCACGGGCAGTTTCGGTTTTGCTGGTTTTAATATTATTATTTTTAATAAAGATTTCAAAATATATGAAAAACAATAAAGATATTTGTAAAGTGATCTTCTAATGTCGGATACATTTTTGTTATTTCCATCTTCCATCGAATAAATCGATCGCTGTGATAAAATATTATCGCCTGCTGATAGTAGTTTCGTTTTTGTAAAGGCGGTGTATATATTATTTGGCACTCAAGATAAATGATTTTAATGATATACACTACCACTTCCATTGTTTTTATAAGCGTTCATATCCCCCCGCTTAAATGGAGCAGCGAGAACACTGATATCGTTTCATGGAACGTGGCCCTGGATATTAGTGTTCACTGAATATTTTAATCTTTGCATATTCCACCATGTTTGCCCCCAAAGTCATGAAATATTACAGCATATTTATTTTAAAATATTAATCTTGCTGAAATTATACTCTAATGACATTTCCAACAAATAATATTGAATTGCATAATTCTTTATCAGTATTTCTATATTATATTTGCTGACACATGATATTATAACTTTTTCGTTATTGGATTATTGGGATTTGCACTTTTGAATTTAGAAATGTAAAATTTTATATTTACCTTGATTTATGAAGTGAATAATTTTCTTATTTCTATTTAATTAAATACATGCTTTGTTATCATATAGTATGATGTATATTTATAGAAATGTTTTAATTTGTGAGATTACTGCCCCCTCCTCCCCCCCCCCCCCCCCCCCCAATTTGCTGGTTTGTATTGCTTTAGTTTTTTGTCCTGAACATGCTGTTACTCTAACCACTTGTGTTACAGCTCATCTGCAAATTGAAGAGATTAGTCGAAAGCTGAGAACGGGTGACCTAGGAATTCCACTCAATCCAGAAGACAGGTTTGACACGGACGAAGCAGTTTAACCATAACTATCTACTTTTACCAGCAGCTTCAAGCAAATGAACCAGTTTGATTTGATGTTTCTGTATAATTTTAATCTTTTTCATTATATCAATCATTATAATTCATCTTGATTCACAGGTTAATGCAATAATTTTATGTATTTCAGGTGATATTTTTTTAGACCTAGAATTTGATTATCATTGTTGTGACAAATGTTTAATTAAAATTTAATAAGCTAATTCTTATTTTTCTAATAATTTAAAATTTTTTTTTTAATTTTGTGTTATTATTTAGGTTCAAAATGTTTTATTTGGTTTTTAAAATCTAATCCGGCAGATGAATTAGTATCTAGCATTGATTTGGTATACTTCTAGTTGACAGATTGATTCCTCCCAGATCAGTTCTCTCTAGACCCTGTATATCTTATTGATAGTAACTATCAACTTTGATTTCCTAGTCCTTGTGTTAAAGACATTTTGCAACTGGCTCACCACTGCACAAATTAGTAGGGGTGCAACGATACGGTCAAAACCGTATTGCGATATATTGCGATATAAAAAACCGTATTGCAATATGTATTGCAATATAGTTGATATTATTTAAATTTAATATTTATGGGTTGGGTCTTTTTTTTAATGAAAACAGAAGGCATAACTTTTTAATGATTTTTATTAGTTTCAGCTGTCAGGCTAAATGTTTTAGGCCATATTTTTATTTTATAACACAATACTTGTCTACTAGAACACCGGTGTAACGGTGTCAAACTATTTATAAATTGTCACATTCGGAAATCCTTACTATCGGGCTTTTCCGTTGCTGCTCGCTTAACACGGAAATGTACGTATTGAGTCGCTATGTTTCGGCAGATCGACCAAACCAGAGCCGAGGTTATTAGCCGAGGTATTTTGAACATCGGCTGAAGTATTCCGAGTTCAGTGAAAAACAGCGAAGTGTGATTCTCACTTGTTGGTTTATTTCTTTGAAGATGATAGCCGTAGCCGTATTCCAACGTAAATGAACAATGAATGATAATGTGTAAGTAACAAAACATTTATTTGTAATTATCGTTAACTGGTTATTTTCAATGGACATTAAACACGTTTTGTTTAGAAGTCAGAACCAAATATAACCGACCTATCTCTTCGTATGCCAACAAGTAAGCCGACTACGCTTAACGTGATAGTTACACTTCCTGTCACCACCAATTAATAAAATGATGTGGTTTTTGTTTGTTTATTTGCCTATTTCAAGTCAAATAAAATACAAGGAAAAAAAATAGCGTATAAAAATCGCGATACGCAAAACTGTACCGCGGTTCGTATCGAGCTGATCAATTATCGCGGTATACCGGTTTATCGTTGCAGCACTACAAATTAGTTCTGACCAAAGGTGTTTGATACATTACTTGATATGCAAGGTTTCAGGAAAACGTTCAAATCATTCAACCTTTTTGTGATGGAACTTGGTGGGAAAACGTTTACTGTCCTCATTATATATTAATTAATACCCATCAATTGGTTTTCCTGACTACTGTAATCGTTTTTATCATTTTAAACTTAGCATAGCAGTTGCCAGAATTAGTAACCTATATTAATATTTTGTCTCCAATCAAGTTGTAGAAATAATACTGATTATTAATTTATAAGCATTTACTTTGAAGTGCTGTGGTTTTAGTTGTTTTCCTTGATTTTTAATATTATTTGAGAGCTGGGGAGTGGAAGGTTTTGTTGTGAATGTTTTTTGGGGATTTTTTTTGGATGTTATTGCTGCTGTACCAAATAGTTTTTTTGTTCGTGAAGCTAGGTATGACTCCATTCCATATAAGACTTCTTTATGCTAGCAGTGTGCCAGAGTGTGTTTTAAGATTGTTTTTTTCTTTCGTCAGTTTATATCTGCTGACTTAAATATTGGAGATATTTTAATTTTTTAAGACCTTTTTTTTTTTTAAACTTTCAGAAAAGACCTTGTATTCTGGGAATTTGTCCATACTGTTTAGCAATTTTTTTTTTTATCAACGTACCTGTTTTTAACACCTGTTTATTTTATAAATGTTTTGCACTTAATTCATTTTGCTTTGACATGTTGCCATTGTTGATTTTTAACACTCAATCATTAATTTGACACCCATTGGGCATTTTTGTGTTCGGTCTTTCTAAATAGTTTTTCATTTTCCTGCTACCCAATTTTTCTGTCTTCGCTTATCCATTGTTAGGGCTTTAGATTCCACTCATATGGGCGCAACAGGTTTTTTATCTGTTCCGAGCACGCCAAGGTCTATTTAGTGCAGAAATGTTAATTAATAATTGTAAACTGACTCCGAGTATGTTCTGTATTGTGATTGGTTAATTACATTCTTTTTCCGGGATCAAATAGACAATAACACCCGGAAAGCTAATGGCATCATTAGAAAATGACGTCATTAGCAATTGGAAGAGGCGAAGTTGACGATTCAAGGGTCTACAGTTAGACTGTAGCCAGGTATTTTTTCAAGAGATACCAAATATACAGTTAGTTCCGTAGGAAAACAATTCAGTTTACACTGGGCATAACCATATGGATTTTTTAGATTTGCGGGTTTTATTGTCTATTTGATGCCCGCCAAATGTTTAATTTTTGACCTCGGGCTAACGCCTTCGGTCAAAAATGACATTTACGGGATCAAATAGACCATAACACCCGCAAATCTAAAAACTCCATATGGTTATCTCCTAATAGTTGTACATATGCATTTCAAGTTATTTTAATCTAATTACATTTTAACATTCCATTGATTTTGAGGTTAGCATGTTTGTGCTTAATGTGGGCTTGTTTATTTTGGGAATACTTATTTTGGTTATCACCTCAAGCTTAGGTGCAATTTAAAGCCCTGCTTATTGTCTCAAGATTTTAACATAAAATTGGGGAAGAGGAAAACTAACCCCCGTTACAATATTAATATATTTATCTGGAATGACTATGCATGTTTTTCAACTTGAATCATGATCTGAACCCACTGGAGGTTACCAAGCAGCACAATAACATTGAGATTACATTTTTTATTTTTATTTTTATTTTTTTAATTGCTTATTAACTTTATATTCCACTTGTGTGCGTCTTTGGTCAGCTAGTAATGTTTGTAATGATTGATTGAGCCTAATGCTGCCCTCTTTTGCATGTCATTTGACTTAAATATATGTATACAATATTTTGTTTTACATCTTATGATGATTAGCACCCACAACCATGTCTCCAATTGTACTTTATATCCTATGAATGCTAGATCTATACACCTTCCTGGCATTTTGTTTCCGTGTCTCTCTCTCTGTGAATTATGATTCACCCGCTGTCTCTTGAATTAAACATTTAAAATCTGGCACTAATCTTAACTGTTCAAAATGACGCTTCTGTTTAGCCAACAGTGACCAAGTTAACAGTAGTCAGAAATTAAAATCGCCGTAATATTTTGGACCTAATCTGACTGTTTTGAAAACCAAATTATGCTAACAACACCAGTTTGTTTAGTGTTAGTAGCTCCCTGGTTTTGCTTTGGTGCAAGACTACATCTGTGCTTACCACACCATTTTCAGCTGACCAGTCAGTTGTGCAGTTGTCAGCTGGATTACATTACAGTAATGCCAAAAAGTACCAATTATTACTTTTATTTTAAAATAACGGTTAATAATACTGTTATATTTTTAATTCAGTTGTCTTGCTGAAATTTTATTACTGAAAGTAATAATAATAATAATAATAATAGTATTTAATAACAAAATATGACGGTTTCGAACCAAGTGTAAAATTTGGGATGTTTTCGAATGAACGTGGAAGGGAGTAGTCATTTCTCCTACTAAAATCCTAGATTAGTGCCTGAAAACCTGTAGTAATCTTGTACAATTGTTTCACTCCCAAACACAACTGTTAAAAATTAAGGGAAGGTCCATATTTTGATTATGTTTTCTTTTTGATATTCCCAACATTATTTTTCAAGTGTCCTTTGGAAAAGGGTTTATCTGCCACTAGTCATAACGTGGATGGGGTCTAATAGACAGATATTGATTTTATAGGCAAAAATATCATGCAAATAACATCATAGCAAAACTTTTCTAATACTGATTTGTCCAGTGTCCATCCACTGGTCAACATTTCCTTTGAAGTCTGTTTCCCCCCTAGATTTTTGATTGGATCATTCTGAAACGTAGTATATGGAATCTCTCAGGCAGTGTCTACAAACTAATAATACTTTAAATTCTTATTAATTAAAAAAAAAAAGTAAAATTGCAGTACATGTTGTAGAGTTTAAATTAATTAGTTAGAAACAATATATGAGGCAACTTCTACAAACTACCGGTAATAGAGATTTATAAATTTGTAAGTTTTCATTAAATTTAAATTATTAAATTGAAGTTTAACATTCATTGTTTATCCCTGCCTAACATTTTACTGGGACAGTTGTGAAACTTTGATGCAAGAACTCTGGGGGTAGTATTCACACATACAGATATGTCAAACTTTTTATTTTTTATTTAACTTTTTTTAAAATGCACAAGCTCAGCACAATAGTGTTGATGACTGAATATATATTCCCTAACAAAAAGCAGGAAATTTTAGCTTTCTTGTGGTGTGGAACAGGGGTTGATTTTCATCTGTTTTTAGTGCAGTATCTTTAAGATTATATTTTTGGAATTAATATACATTTTCCCCCAATAAATAGAAATCCATTCTGTGCAATTGCCCTCCACCCTCAACCCATCCCCTCCAAAGTAATGCATTAATCCGTTCCTATGACATTGCACTAAACTGGTCTAACTTGATTATTTTTTAAGAATCTACAGCTGTGAATGATGTAATCTGCACTTTTTGTGTGTTCATTTCGGGGCTTGGAACCCACAACTACCTGAACTCAGAAATCATAAAGAGATGCAGTGTTTTAGCACATTTGTTTTAGCCCAAAAGTCTACACCTCTGTATTAGCCCATACGGCCACATATCTGTATAGCCCAAGAAGCCACACATCTGTATTAACCCACGAGGCCAGTCATCTGTATAGCCCATGAGGCCACACATCTGTATTGTCAAATGAGCATATAATTTAAGTCTTATAAACCTGATACTAGTAATAGTAATGTATTCAGGCAAAATACAACAAAGATTGTGGAATACTAAATCAGAAATACTAGATTAAACATTCAGCACATGTAATATGCTTAATGCCAGCCATCTGCTGCTGAGAAATTACTGACTAAATCGTCGCGGAAAATGTCCAAAAAATCCTGCCAATTTGGGTTATTAGTTTTGTAAATATTCCTTGGAATTTTAACCAGTTTTTTAAAATTAAAAATATATAATAATTTGACAATCACATTTAAAATGAAAAATATATTAAATTGAAGAATGCACTTCAAAGTGTAGATTCCTGCTAAAATAATTAACTTGCCTTGTGTGGCTCATGAATAATTTATCACATATCCATACTTACTATAAAATACTTTTATTTTCGCAGTGGAATTTATTTACGATTTTGAATATAATTTGTAAAAATAAATCACATAAGAAAATAAAAGGTGACAGAAATTGGACATTAAAACAAACTGAATATGCTCCTCATTCCATTAAACCTGAGACTGTGTTAGTTTCCACTGTACAGGGCTAGTAGTAACAATGCAACACTTAAAACTTTATATCAAGAAAACAATTTATAAGTACAGAAAATATATTACATGATAATACTAACACAAAAAGGTTTTGGTGTGGTTTTCTTTCATAAGTGCTGTCGGTGAAAGCAACACGGTTAAATGACAAAAGTAAACATCACAGTATGTTAAAATTTGGAAATGCAAAACAGTCTGGCGTGAGCTTTTTGGCTAATCACAAACTGTACTGAATGAGTATTTTGATGGGAATAAATAGTTTTAAATGAAACTTGAGCTGGCATTGCACCTTCAATTTTTTAATTTTTTTCCTGGTTTGGTTTTTATAACAAGTTTGAGGATTATGAAAAAGCGCATGGGGTAGGAACCTTTTGTAAACAATAAACATCAAAATTATTGATAACAGTATACCGGTGCTTCATTTTTTTTATTAAAGAGGAGGGATAGAGTTTTCGAAAATAAATGCTTGTGAACTGACTCATTTTCATTAAGTCACGAACATTTTATCTCGCAAAAATAAAGTATTTTACATTGTCCACTGCATAATGGTAAAAATGGCCTGCTGTGTGTGTTCCTGCAATGGCTTAACTACTCTTAACCAGCTGGTACCGTGTTTCACCAATGCATTCTCTATACAATTTAATTGTTTCGTCTTGGTATTAATTGTGTGTGTGTGATTAGGTCGCCATCTCCTGAGCCGATCTACAACAACGAGGGGAAGCGACTGAACACGCGTGAATACCGCACCCGGAAGAAGCTGGAGGAGGAACGTCACCGTCTAGTCCAGGAAGCCATGTCACTGAATGCAGAGTACAAACCTCCTCCAGACTACAAGTGAGTCCTTGCCAATATGTCATCTTACATATAGGCTGTAGTCTACCATATGTAGATCCATACGTTTTTTTTAGTTTAACGACACCACTAGAGCACATTGATTTGTTAATCGTCGTCTGTTGGATGTCAAACATATGGTAATTTTGACAGTCTTTGAGAGAAAACGCAGTACATTTTTTCCATTAGGAAGGTATCTTTTTTATGCACCATCCCAAAGACAGGATAGCACATACCAAGGCCTCTGATATATCAGTTGTGGTGCACTGGCAGGAACGAGATATAGCCCAGTGAGTTCTCTGATGGGGATCGATCCTATACCGACCGTGTATCAGACTAGCGCTTTACCAATGGGCTTCGTCATGTGCCCATGTAAATCTGTAAATCTATAACAGCAGTAATTTTACTTGTGATAATAATTATTGTCATCATTATTTTTCACCTTCTTTATCTTTTGCCTAAGAAACTAATTAAAAATTAAAATACCACATGGGTTTCTCGTTAGCTGTATTGTGTCAATTAAAGTAACTATTCTATTGTTATTTTATTTATAACAAAAGTTGTTCATGTGATATACATATATTCAATTCCAAACTATTGCTAAAATAACTAAGTTTTAAAAAGCCCAATTTTATGTGTTATTAGGAATTGTTTAATGTAAAATAGTAATTCACACATCTTAAAGGTGATGCTGTTTTGTTAAATATTTACATAAATGTGTTGTTTTTCCAATAATTAACATACTTATTTTAAATATAATATTTTAATTGTTACAGACCACCAGTGATACGTGTGAATGACAAAGTCATGATTCCCCAAGAAGAACATCCTGACATCAACTTCGTTGGGCTTCTTATTGGACCAAGAGGAAACACATTGAAAAATTTAGAGAAAGAGGTATGTGTAACCTGGACTTCATTCTGACTCCAAACCCCGAGTGAGTGCTCCGCAAGGCTCAATGGGTAGGTGTAAACCACTTGCACCAACCAGTGATCCATAACTGGTTCAACAAAGGCCATGGTTTGTGCTATCCTGCTTGTGGGAAGCGCAAATAAAAGATCCCTTGCTGCTAATCGGAAGAGTAGCCCATGTAGTGGCGATAGCGGGTTTCCTCTCAAAATTTGTGTGGTCCTTAGCCATATGTCTGACGCCATATAACCGTAAATAAAATGTGTTGAGTGCGTCGTTAAATAAAACATTTATTTCTTTCATTCTGTTCGTTAAAGTGTACTTGTAAGCTTAAGATATGACTTAGACTCAATCCACAATTTATTAATAGAATAGCCAAGTGAACATATTTTTAAAGGAAAATTTAATACAGATTTTAAAAAATAAATCATATTTGGTTCACATTATTTTATTCATATTTTGTTTCAGGGCTTTGCTTGGTATGTACATTGTTTTTCTGTGAGCACCTGCAAACTACTAGTATTAGACTGGTTCCATTCCTTTGACATTCCTTTAACATTTCTTTAACATTAAATGCCAAAAAAAGCTAATGAGCATTTAGTAATACTACAGAAAACTCGCATAAGTTCAACACTCTGCATGTGAACCTTACTGGACATTTCAGGCTGGTTTATCTTAAAGCAACATAGTTAAAATGTCATTAATCACAAAGTTAATTCTTGGTTTTTGGGGTGGGTTTTTTTCAAATTCAGACTGGAGCGAAGATAATTATTCGTGGTAAAGGGTCTGTGAAAGAAGGCAAGATTGGTCGGAAGGACGGCCAGCCACTTCCTGGCGAGGACGAGCCGCTACATGCGTATGTGACGGCAAACAATCCGGAGAATGTCAACAAGGCAGTAGAGAAGGTGAATTTATAGACTCTTTTTTTTATTGTTTAGAAAGTAAAGCATTTAACTGTTTTAGAAAATAATTTAAAAGTTGATTAACACATGAACATGAATAAAATATTGTTAAGAGAAAATGTGAGAGAAAAAAAAATCATTACATTTTGCGAGCATGACCCAGATGGAAGAATATTTATTAGTCCATT
Source organism: Gigantopelta aegis (assembly GCF_016097555.1). Lineage (NCBI taxonomy): Eukaryota > Metazoa > Mollusca > Gastropoda > Neomphalida > Peltospiridae > Gigantopelta > Gigantopelta aegis. The sequence continues at coordinate 64,081,821 of NC_054706.1, forward strand.
CAGATGGGACTATAGGTGTTTTCTCCATCTGTTTCTGCAGCTGTGAATCTATTTGATGTCCAACATATAGTTTTTCAGATTTTTTTTGATTTTTTTTTGCAATGGATCAAGATATTGAGCTGAAATTGTGTGTGTAGCTTTATTGTGTACAGTTATAGATCAAGTTTGTCTTTCAAGGTAATTTACCCATATTTTACATAGTTATAGCACTTGAGCTTAGGAGATGAGAAAAATGTGTTGTCTTCTGTTGGGGACACCTATTGCTTTAGCAGTACTCTTAAAATGCTGGTCACTTTATTTTATTATAATTTTTATTTTATGCTTTCTAGATAAAAGAGATAATCCGTCAAGGTATTGAGGTTCCAGAAGGTCAGAATGATCTGAGACGTCAGCAACTACGAGAACTGGCTCTACTTAATGGAACATTACGGGAAAATGATGGATTGGCGTAAGAACTTATTTTGCCTTGCTAATTAAAATATTTTTTAACTTGTAGTAATAGATTGCTTTGTTTGCACTCAGGTATACTACATAATACTTATTCTAAGAGTTCTATAATTTAATAACAAATATGGTTTTAAAAGTTAAGTTGAATTTTTTTTTATCAAAATGTTTAGGTTTCTTTAAAAAATATAACAAATTAGCATTATTTTTCAGGGTTTTTTAATCTTTAAAAGCTCCACCTAATTCTGTTTTTTTTACAGTTGGAACATTTTAATGTTTAGTTTCTTTAAGATACCAAATTAGCAGTCACTAACATTTAAACATTTTTATTTTTCAGGAAGCTGAAACAGCTACAACAAGCTCAAACCATCGTGACCAACACAATCATCTGCTCTGTGTGTGGTGGTGCTGGTCATATAGCACAGGACTGCAAGGAGAAAAAGTGAGAATTTGTTACACACCTCTAGAATATAATTATCTGTAGAATATATTGGTGAAAATTGCAATACAATAGTGTGAATTTAATTGTCTGTAGCATATAGTTATGAGAATTGCAATACAGTAATAATATAAAGAGAATTTAATTATCTGTAGAATATAGTAGTGAGAATTGTAATATAGTATTGATAATTTAATTATCTGTGGAATATAGTTATGAGAATTACGATACAGTAAGGAGAATTTAATTAGCTGTAGAATATATTTGTGAAAATTGCAATACAGTAGCAGGAATTTAATTATCTGTAGAATATAATGTTGAGAATTGCAATATAGTAGTGAGAATAATATATAATGTAATGTAATGTAATCCTTCGTAAAACAACCAAATTTTTTGATAATGGTCGCCTACTTTCTTTTATTTTACTTTATTGTTGCATTTCTTGCTAACATTAAAACAAGCACGTATTCACAGTTCTGATTATTGATATTTTTAGACCTGGAGATACATTTAGATTTCAACAGGCCCAAACACCAGTTGATAAAGCTAAAATGGACAGTGAGGTAAGATTCCATCACATTTGTTAATAAAGAAAACTTAATCATCTATTTCTTTCACCTTTAAAATTTATTTTCTGCTGGCGCCAACGGCTTCATCTTTTGCATTAAATTTTAACATTAAAGTTTTGTGTTTAGTTCAGTTTCTCACAAACTATAAGTCCTAGATCATTGAAACTTGCTTTATAGTTCCACTTACATATTCAACACAGGGCACCAAAACATTTATGGTAGGTGATGCATTAATTTCCGAGGAATGCTTGTTTAAACACTTGTGTTTGTTTTTGTTTTGCCAGTACATGTCTCTGATGGCTGAGCTGGGTGAGGGACCGCCTCCACAGAAAAACGACCGACCAATGAACTCATTTTCACGGCCACCCATGAGTTTTCATCATCCTCCAAACCCCATGGTAAGAAAAAAACCCTCCAAGATCATTTGTTTTCAGGAAGTCTCAGTTTGCTTAGTTATTTTGCAATCATCCTGTATGGGGCTGTTGTCATTTGTAAAGGAGCATCTTTGCTTTTCAGTGGACAAGATGTAGCTCAGTGGTACAACACTTGGCTTATATGCGATCGATCTAGGAATCGTCCTCGATTACATTCAGTGGGCCCATTGGGCTATTTCTTGTTTCAGCCAGTGTTCCACAACTGGTATAACAAAGACTGTGGTATGTACTATTCTTTCTGTGGGATGGTGCATATAAAAGAACCCTTGCTGCTAATCGAAAAGAGTAGCTCATGAAGTGGCGACAGCAGGTTTCCTCTCAATATCTGTGTGGTCCGTAACTATATATCCAATGCCATATACCCGTAAATAAAATGTGTTGAGTGCATCCTAAAATAAAACATTCCTTCCTTCTCTTTTCATGATTTGTTATGGTGAATGGGAAAGAAATGTTTTATTTAACGACGCACTCAAAACATTTTATTTACGGTTATATGGCGTTAGACATATGGTTAAGGACCACACAGATTCTAAGAGGAACCCGCTGTCACCACTACATGGGCTACTCTTCCGATTAGCAGCAAGGGATCTTTTATTTGCTCTTCCCACAGGCAGAATAGCACAAACCATGGCCTTTGTTGAACCAGTTATGGATCACTGGTCGGTGCAAGTGGTTTACACCTACCCATTGAGCCTTGCGGAGCACTCACTCAGGGTTTAGAGTCGGCATCTGGATTAAAAATCCCATGCCTCGACTGGGATCCGAACCCAGTACCTACCAGCCTGTAGAGCGATGGCCTGCCATGACGCCACCGAGGCCGGTATGGTGAATGGTGACACATACAAAACAAGAGGTTTAATAAACAAAATGTCAAACATTTAAAATCTTTTATTAGTCCACTTGTTTTTTTTACAGAGGTGGTAAAATCTCAAAACAGAGTGAATTCTTTTAACTTGTATGGTTTCTATTATGTCATGTGAACTTGTTTTATTTTAGCATCTGATTCTGTTGGCAAAAAAAAAAATTGTTTTGTATAAATGGATATTTGTTTTTCAATATACATTGTACTATTATACTTTTTCTTTCTTTTTTTTACCTATTCTTATGTAGCCATAAAATATAATATATAATACTAAATTATCAATCTGATTTGAATGCATTTTTTTTTCTTATTATTAATAAACATTGATTTTAATTGTCAAATAAACATCAGAGATGAACAAAGTATGTAAAATATCTTATTTTATATTTAATTTCTGTCTTTTCAGTCTATAAATCCTCCCTGGTCACAGCACAATGCTCCTAAGAGACTACAGATAGAGAGTCCACCTGTATTCCAAAACCCCCAGCTTGGAATGCCTCCGCAGGTGACTTCAAGTCACAACCCCGTAATGTCGGCCCACAGGCACCAAAACATAGGGCCCCCTGGCGTGGTGACCATTCCACCCACCAGCAACGTGGGTATGCCTCCCTGGCAGCAGATGACCAGCTCCAATCAAACTGGGGTCACCTCCACAACCACAGCAGTTGGTGAGTTATCTTCTCTTATTTACAGCTGAAGAGTGTTTTATGAAACAGGCCTCGGTGGCATCATGGTTAAGCCATCGGACTACAGGCTGGTAGGTACAGGGTTCGCAGCCCGGTACCGGCTCCAACCCTAAGGGCTTGATGGGTAGCTGTAAGGCCACTGCATCCTCTTCTTTCTTAATAACCACTAACCAACTAACAACTAACGCACTGTTCTGGACAGACAGCCCAGATAGCTGAGGTGTGTGCCCAGGTCAGTGTGCTTGAACCTTAATTAAGCAAGAAATTAAGTAGAAATGTAAGTTTTATGAAATGTAAGTCCACAATTGGGGAAAATTGGAGATAACTACATGAGTTGCTTGTTTGTTGTACTGTGCCAAGCTACATGCACTGTTGTTATCCAAAATGCAGGGCTCACCCTGTCCATTGCAAGATTAGCCAATTTGTAAATTTTTATACAAAGTCGCTACAACATATAGTATTTGGCTAAAAAAAATTAATTAATTAGCCACTTTTGAATAATTTTTAAACAAATAATATATAAATATTAGAAAATTGGCTAAAACTACATTCTCTTCAGTGTGAGCCCTGAAATGGATTATATCACCTTGTATGGTTGATAAAAACCAGTGGTATATATATATAACATTATAATTGTTTAAAACAAACCATAATATTTTCGTAAATTGATGTCTCGTGAACATAACCAGTTTTGTGATAAGTATGTAATTGATTTTCTGGTAATTGAAGTTTTAACATTTGTTTTTTTTAACATTTTGTTTAATAAACAGTCATTGCTACCAGCTCATCTACTATCAGGTGAAAATATTGGGCTCATAAATCTTACGCTATTAATGTGCAATTTTTCAAATCTTAACAGGGTACTAGCCAAATTCGTCGATTGCAAATTTTGAAAGCAGTTGGTGAATTTTATTTTAATTTGGCGAAAAAATTTCATGTAATAATGGACATTTTAAAGAAAATAATTGTTGATTTGTGCAATTTTTCAAGTTTAATAGACAATTTGGCGAACTATTTTGCTCACCTAGAGCAAGCCATGCTTAATTGAGTATTTATTTCAAATGATTTATGAAGCTGCAAATAATATTTAAAGGTTTATAAAATCACTTAAAAGAATCGTATATCAAATGTTAACTTGAGAACATTTAAAACAAATGTTGATTTTCTTTACTAGGTTTGCGACCTCCACTGCCGACTCTACTGACGGCACCACCTCCCCCACCCCCAGCATGTCAGCCTCTTAATGCTGGTGGGATGCCCTGGTTGCAGCACACACAAGGTAACTAGTCAATTATTAACTTGTCACATTAGATGGGGGGCACCACCTCCCCCACCCCCAGCATGTCAGCCTCTTAATGCTGGTGGGATGCCCTGGTTGCAGCACACACAGTAACTAGTCAATTATTAACTTGTCACATTAGATGGGGGGTACCACCTCCCCCACCCCCAGCATGTCAGCCTCTTAATGCTGGTGGGATGCCCTGGTTGCAGCACACACAAGGTAACTAGTCAATTATTAACTTGTCACATTAGATGGGGGGCACCACCTCCCCCACCCCCAGCATGTCAGCCTCTTAATGCTGGTGGGATGCCCTGGTTGCAGCACACACAAGGTAACTAGTCAATTATTAACTTGTCACATTAGATGGGGGTCACCACGTCCCCCACCCCCAGCATGTCAGCCTCTTAATGCTGGTGGGATGCCCTGGTTGCAGCACACACAAGGTAACTAGCCAATTATTAACTTGTCACATTAGATGGGGGGCACCAACTCCCCCACCCCCAGCATGTCAGCCTCTTAATGCTGGTGGGATGCCCTGGTTGCAGCACACACAAGGTAACTAGTCAATTATTAACTTGTCACATTAGATGGGGGGCACCACCTCCCCCACCCCCAGCATGTCAGCCTCTTAATGCTGGTGGGATGCCCTGGTTGCAGCACACACAAGGTAACTAGCCAATTATTAACTTGTCACATTAGATGGGGGGCACCAACTCCCCCACCCCCAGCATGTCAGCCTCTTAATGCTGGTGGGATGCCCTGGTTGCAGCACACACAAGGTAACTAGTCAATTTAACTTGTCACATTAGATGGGGGGCACCAACTCCCCCACCCCCAGCATGTCAGCCTCTTAATGCTGGTGGGATGCCCTGGTTGCAGCACACACAAGGTAACTAGTCAATTATTAACTTGTCACATTAGATGGGGGGCACCAACTCCCCCACCCCCAGCATGTCAGCCTCTTAATGCTGGTGGGATGCCCTGGTTGCAGCACACACAAGGTAACTAGCCAATTATTAACTTGTCACATTAGATGGGGGGCACCAACTCCCCCACCCCCAGCATGTCAGCCTCTTAATGCTGGTGGGATGCCCTGGTTGCAGCACACACACGGTAACTAGTCAATTATTAACTTGTCACATTAGATGGGGGGAAGGGGTGGGACATAGCCCAGTGATAAAGCGTTTGCTTGATGCATGATCGGTCTATGGTCGATCCCAGTCAGTGGGCCCATTTGGTTATTTCTCGTTCCAGGCAATGCACCACAACTGCATGACACAAAATAGGAAGTAAAATAACAGGGCAAAAGAAATATGGCTTGCTAAGAAAAAGCATGTCCTGCTACAAATAAGATAAGACAGCATGTGGTGAAGGAAGGGTTTGGGATAGTGTGTGGAGAAGTGGATCTCCGAAATGTATTTTAGATCAGTATGGAATAAAAATATAACAGAATTACAAGCTAAATAGCAGATGATATATTGAAAAAGTTACCTGTGATTTTTTGGTACTTTTAGCAGGTGAATATTTATTTCACCTGCTAGGTCTAAAAAATTTAACTGCTTTTCACAGGTCACTATTTTGAGCCCTGCAACTGGTACGTCATAGGTCGTGGTATGTGCTATCCTGTTTGTGGGATGGTGCATATAAAAGATCCATTGCTACAAATGGAAAAATGAAGTGGGTTTCCTCTCTAAGACTATATATCAAAATTACCAAATGTTTGTCAACCATTAGCTGATGATGAATAAATCAGTGGGCTCTAGTGGTGTTGGTAAACAAAACAAACTTTATTTTCAATACTCGGCAAATTTTCCAGATGTTTTGTCCACTTTTCTTTTAATATAAAACGTCTTTTTTTTTCTTTTTTTCCAGTTGCTCCTGTGCCTCCTCCACCTCCTGTTACTTCATCTCCATGGCAGCCAGCATCCATGTCGGCACCGCCACCACCTCCGTCAAACTTACCTCCGTGGCAGCAGCAGCAGCAGACACCACCACCCTCTGGTCAAGCAACGATGGCCAGCCCTGTCGCGCCTCCCCCTCCTTCTCAAGGAAATATCTATAATCCTGTTGGTGCTCCCCCTCCCCCACCCCCTGGTCGATTTGAAATGAATGCTGTTGGTAGGATAAACCCACATCTTGTACCTCCACCCCCACCTCCACCGCCCAGTTAACTTCCAGCGTATGTTAAAGGGACTATCCTGAGTTTTGTAGCCATTTTAAAAGGTTATCGGCAAATAAAATATTTTTATATTATTAAAATGACAAATTACTTATATTTTCTTTCTTTCAATATGTATAAAATACTTTCGTACATGTATACAATTTAAAAAAAAAAAATTAACAGCCAAATGAAATTTGAAATAATTCGGCCGAAGGTTATTCCAGATGTATTTATCCATATAATCCTTTTTATTTAAAACATATTGAGGTAAGGTAGTTTTCTTTTCTGAGGGCGGCAGGACCGTAGCTCAGTGGTACAGCACTCCCTGATGTGTGATCGATCTAAGATCAATTCCTGTCTGCGGGCCCATTGGGCTTCTTTTCGTTCTAGCCTTGCTCCACAACTGGTGTAACGAAGGCCGTCGTATGTACCATCCTGTCTGGGATGGTGCATATAACAGATCCCTTGCTGCTAATCGCCCATGAAGTGGCGACAGCAGGTTTCCTCTCTCAATATCTGTTTGGTCCTTAACCATATGTCCGACGCTATATAACTAAATACAATGTGTCGAGTGCGTCATTAAATATAACATTTCCTTCCTTCCTACTTAACCTGACCTCATACAATGGCATATTCCCCTATGTTAGTAGTCAGGTTAAGTATACTTAAAAGGGGGCGGGACAAGGTCCAGTGGTAAAGCGCACACCTGATGGATCGTTGGTCTAGGATCGATCTCAGTCGGAGGGCCCATGGGCTATTTCTCGTTTTAGACCGTGCACCACGACTGGTATATATTAACTAAAATATCAAGCCGATGATCTACAAATCAGTGTACTCTGGTGGTGTCATTAAACAAAAGAAACAAACTTTATACTTAAAAGAGAAAATTATCCAAGTTTTCTCCTGTTTTAACAGGAAAAAACGTGTTGGGGGGGGGGGGGGGGGGGGGGGGGGGATAAACGGAAGTCTTGCTGGAGCTAAACACTCGGGATAGTCCCTTTAAAGTATAACATTTCCCCATTTGATGTCCGTTATTCTTTTTTTCTTATTGAAATTTTTATTTGATGTTCTTTTATGTGCTATGGTGTATTTGATTTATTTTTGTTAAATGGATAGCATATCAGGTATGTTATAATAATCAAAGTGTCAAGTATGAGCTAGTTTTTAAGAATATTTACTTCCATTAAGTATCTTTATAGCAAAGTCATCAAATTGCTGTTTCTGAGCATGGTCATTTATTTTATTTTATTGTGATTCATCATGCTTATAAATATAATTGCATTATCTTGTTCTATGGTGGTGATATGCTAAAGTTGCTGGGTTTTTTGTTTACATAAACCAGATCATTGTGGGTGTAATCTTTGAATAAATTTGAGATTGGTTCATCTTTTTTGTTTAGAAATTAATAGTAAATTTCTTAGTTCATTCTCATCTTTCTGTTTTATATTTCTGTGTTATATATGTTGGATTAATCTGTCTGGAGGTCATTAATACTACTATTTCATCAGATAAGACTCTGTACTTGGAACGTTTTCTATTTGTTTCCGAGTTTACAGAGAACAAATTATGATTTTCCAAAAAATCAGGAGTTTGACACTCCCTGAAAACTGTTCCTGTCTTTGCTTTTTGATGACAAATGCACAGTAATTTGTTACTTTTCAAAATGTTTGAGTGTGTTCTAGATTCCTTTTGTCTATTGCTATTTATCAACCCCAAGTGCATAATTCATATTCTAAATGTGTGTATTACTGAGCTATGATTACAATTGCTGATTTGACTATTCTGGGTGGACACTAAAAAACACTTAGTATAGTCTGGGTTATCTGTAAGAATCGGATAAAAATAATTTCATACCTGACACAAAAGGTGCTGCTCGGGGTTTTTTTTTCTTTTCTTTTGTTTTTCTCTCTTTCTCTCTCTCTCTTTTTTTTTTTTGACAGTAAATTTAAAAGCATTGAGAGTGTGCTTCATGGTGATGGGTTAGTAACAGAGTTACAGACATTTACTAATTGTGGGCATTAATTAAATAAATTAGTTCAAATGTCTACATTTTATGAATAGTTTTGATTGCTCTCTCTTACATTAACTTCTTTTTGATCTTTTTGGTATTTTGTTTGTTAGTGTTTTTTATACTCTCAGCATTTATTACAATAAAGGTGCTTAATTGTTGACCAGTTTAGTTGAATTGGTTCCATCTGATCTACTGGATTGGTTCCATCTGATCTACTGGATTGGTTCCATCTGATCTACTGGATTGGGTGGGTGGAGAGGGGTATCTTGATTCTTTTAATTATCTACCCTTATTTCTACTTGTTTTCGGGCGGGACGTAGCCCACACCTGATGCACAGTCGGTCTAGGATCGATCCCCGTTGGTGGGCCCAATTGACTATTTCTCATTCCAGCTAGTGCACTACGACTGGTATATCAAAGCTTGTGGTATGTGTTATCCTGTCTGAAAAGATCCCTTACTACTGATGGAAAAAATGTAGCGGTTTCCTCTCTAAGACTATAAGTTAAAATTACCAAATGTTTCCTCTCTAAGACTATAAGTTAAAATTACCAGATGTTTCCTTTTATGACTATAAGTTAAAATTACCAGATGTTTCCTCTCTATGACTATAAGTTAAAATTACCAAATGTTTCCTCTCTATGACTATAAATTAAAATTACCAAATGTTTCCTCTCTATGACTGTGAAAATGACAATATGTTTGATATCCAATAGCTGACTATTAATAAATCAGTGTGCTCTAGTGGTGTTGTTAAACAAGACAACTTTTTTTGTACATTTTTTATTTGCATTACTGTTTTGTGATGAGCCCCCCTCTCCTCCCCCCCCCCCCCCCCCCCAATTCACTGATTATATAATCAGTCAGTGCAGTTATTACTTACATATAGGTAGGGATACAGTATTTTGGTAGTGAGGGTGGGTAACAGGGCAAGTTATAAATCAGAATATTGGTTTGACATCAGGAAAATAATTTAAGTGTAATTACATGTAGTACATTTTCAAACATATAATAACAACTTTACCAAAGTTAATGTATTGTTGATCAGGAACATCAAATTGGTATCTGCTCTTTTCAGAGAATTTCATTAGTAATATATATTAATGGAAGAAGTAATGGTTTGAATTACACCACTACACGTAATAGTATATTGTAGATCAAGTTTGTGATTTTACTTCCTGTTTCAATAGAACACTCGGAAGTGTAACCATATCTTTTTGTGTTGCAAAACATTATATTTGTCTGATTGATGTTTGATTATGATTCTGGGTAAATAACTAATGATATCTATTTGTTTCATGGCAAAGTGCCTCTATCCTGTGACAAGGAAAGATAATACAAATATTGATTTAGTTCCATGATAATCGTTATTACAATAATTTATTCATTTTTAGAGTCTAGTCTCCATATACGGTTTTTTTTTGGGGTGTGTGGGTTTTTTTTTAAATATTGGCAATTGGGTTTTTCACAATGCTGAAATTACCTTTCTCATAAATATCCAAATGAAATGAACGTATGTGTATAAAATAAGGTGAATGATACATTAAATTTTTTTAAAGTGGGGTTTTTTCTGGAAGGTAGAGGTGGAGGTTGCTTTACTAAGTGGCATTCTAAGTCTATATTTTTTTTGTATATTAGTAAAAAGTGTTTGCATTTAACATTGTATATACGTGACGTACATGAATGTATTTAGTGTGGAAGCGTGATAACATCGAAAATATTTCATTGATACACATTTGCATATAAAGTAGTAGATGTCCAGATTACTAGTATATACATACATACATCAGTATTCATATCAATAACTCTATGGATATTATTGTTTTGTTTGTTTTTTGGGGGGGGGGGGGTAGTTTTAATTAAATATAACACTGCAAAAGTGCTATTCTAGAAATAATGATATGGTTGATCGGTGAAAAGTTAAAACAAATTGATTTTCCATCCGCCGTTATGAATAATGAATAATGCCTGAATTATATTTCGTTACTGTTGATTTATTTTTGTGGGTATGAGTAAATATCTCATGTGATCTCCAGTTGATAATGAGGACCAATGATAACATTAAACACAATATGAATATTTCAGTCATCAATCAGATATATAAAATTACTATGTGATTAATGTTGTGTTAGAAACTGTGCCATACGATGATGAATCATTTTGCTGTAAAGAATTCTATTTCAGCTGTAGTAGATGGAAGTTAATACTGGCAAACTGAATTTTGCAATCAATTCCATGTTAATTGAAATAAAACAGTAAAATGTTTAAGATTTTGGATGTTTGTGATTTCTTTTTTTATTATTAAATATTCATGACTTGAAACTTTGTGATATCCATTGATTATATTAGTTTGCTTTATACCATTGTCTAATTCTTTGCCTAATAGTAATACCCAAGTCAGCCACACACACAGCTATCTCGGCTGTTTGTCCAGGACAATGAGTTAGTTGTTAGTGAGAATGAAAGAAGGAAATGTTTTATTTAACGACGCACTCAACACAGTTTATTTACTGTTATATGGTTAAGGACCACACATACTGAGAGAGGAAACCTGCTGTCGCCACTTCATGGACTACTCTTTTCGATCAGCAGGAAGGGATCTTTTATATGCACCATTCTACAGAGAGGATAGATAACACATGCTATGGTCTTTGATCTACCAGTTGTGGTGCACTGGCTGGAGCAAGAAATATAGTGAGAATGAAGAGGGTGTAGTAATCGTACATTAAAACTCGCTCTGGGTGGGAGCCGGTACCAGGCTGCAAACCCAGTACCTACCAGCCTTATGTCAGATGGCTTAACCATCGAAGCCAGTAATCTGATTAAAATCGGCTCCACTGGCCTATACTATTCTGGTAAGTTAAAGACCCAGTGGAGCAGATTTTAATCAGATTGCAAAAACTTATAAAGGAAACCACGAGTATGGAAGGACAAAATGCCCTCTCCACCCCACAAAAAAACGACAACCAGCGGGCATACACAACTTTGAAGCTGAAGTGGCTAAAAATGTGTGTACCCTTCAATGGGATGTATTCAGCATTGGTGGTAGTAGAGGGGGTGGGGGCAGGGACAACATGTTTTGTATGAGAGAGGTTTGGGGGGGGGGGGATCTTGAGACGGCCCACTTTCTCCGACATGCTACAACTTCATAGGCGTAGAAAGCAGGGGGGTATTTGTCCATGGTGTTTTTCTGACTTCTGAAGGCTGCACAGAGTAGCAATGATTTGCGACAATGTCAGGCCTTTTGTATGGCATTGGGGGGGTGGGGGGGTTGAGTGTCAACCCCAAAACCCATATCTTTGCACATGCACCTGCAAGTGTTTTGTCTAAATTACACATACGTTGCTTCATAAATCTGACAGTGCATATTGGAGTTAATTTATAACAGTAAATTTAGCTGTTGTACAACCGTTAATACAAGAAATCAAATTAATTTGTTCGAGATCAAAGGGGCGCATCCTCTCTGCAAACACCGCACCCAAATGCGAAATAATCCCTAACTCTGCATTCGTATACATGAACATCCAAATGAATATATATATTTATCCTATAACTTGAATACCCATGATATCCATGTCATAAACCCATGTGATAATTTACTTTATTAACCCGGTTAATAATGGTATGCAAATTTGCACGGTCTCTAGGTAATGTGTTGCTGTGAATGGGTCATTTGCTTACAAGCCAACAAGACCCGTGTACCTGAGCGTAACGTTTTCAAAGATTTGTTTATAATGCGTGACGTCAAACTAATCTGTGCTAATCGTGATGACGTCATATTAGCGATGGCGGCGACTTTAGTACTGTGATTTACAAACTTTTTAAATTAGAATGTTATTTTAGAAGTGTTATAGGATAAATATAATTCGCTACTCGTGTTTTTTAATATGTAATATATCAACCTCGTCTAGTTAATCGGTATTTCTCTCGGCAGAGCCTCGACATATACCAATTAACATAGACTCGGTTGATATTTTACATATTAAAAAATCCTCGTATATTGCCCTCAGTGACGGTCAATAATTGATAAATATGAAAATATATCTGTATTCTTATTGGTCAAAAACCAGTCACATGACATTCCGTAAATAGTGATATTGCCCTGAGGTCTCACTACACAGATGTCATCTGCCATTGAAACCCATGTTAAACTGCCCAACTTCAATTGAAGATTGCCCATAGAACGGGTTCTTGTTGGCACTAACAACATACACCATTGCGAACATACATTATATAAGCATTTATATTCATTCCAAAATTGTGAACATTTCCGTCTCTGTTTTTTTCTATATGACCGCATCCGGCTGTAGTACCGGTCCGAACAGGTGGTTCATAAACCGATTCACTCCGGCTGTCACTTGCACTATATACCCATGTCCCAAAAGGTCGATGCACAATATTACAAAATAACATGGGCAAAATACAGCCAGAAGGCTTACCATTAAACATACATATTGTTTTAATTCTTCACCATTTCCTAGAAGTGAATATGTGAACCATAACATGTGCCACAATTAGGAACTATAGTGGAACGTGATGAATGAACTCTCACCCGGAAGTCATCTGTGTAGTGAGACCTGAGACGGTCCCACCGGTCCATCAAAAGTGATATTTCCCTGACCAATGAAAATAAAGATGAGACAAAATTCTATCCAATTAATGAGTAGGTAACGTAATGCAGCGTCAACTGCTAAATCTAATGTAAACAAGCGCAAACTTCAATCTAATTAAAATTAGCTCCACAATTACATGATCTAACAGCAGCCCGTTGGAGCTCATGTCCAGTTGACCATTCATTCGACCAATCAAAACCTTACTTGCAAAATCATGCCAGTGCTTTGAAAAGAATGTGAAAACATTCGGGATTATGCCGAGGGTATACGAAATAATTCGGGTGAATTACGAAGTATGCCGGAAACTAATTGCATTCCCTGTCTGGAGCTCCACGCGGTAAGACGTGTTTGTTTCGCTTGTGCACACTGCACGTGCTTTCGTGTGCTCGACTTGGGGGTCCTTCATTTCGTTGTTTTTGTTAGCGAAATGAAGTTTACTACTGGGATGTATGCGGCCATTGGAACTGATTGAACGCTGGAACGCTTCTCGTTTCGACAGTTTGCACCACCTGGATGGATTCTTTTTTAGCGAGATTCCTTGCCTCCACGTCATTTTTCCGTCTGACTGTCGACTTGGGGTTTTTCGTGACTTGTATGACGGCCATTCTGCAGAACGCCACGGTTGTTCGCGTTTAGTCTCTACATGTCCGAGCCTGTCCTAGCAGCACTGGAAGATTGACCGCCCCACTCTAAGAAGAAATAGGAAGCGGTGTCGGCCCCTACTACTCTTTTTGTAGACTTTACCTTGCTTTATAGTGATACCATCTCGTATCCTCCGGAGTCGGGCCCGTCCGCACCACTATACCAACCCATGACGACTGGACTATACCCTAGTCTGATACTCTCTCGTTCAGACGGATCCGGCTTCTCAAGATCTATTCAGCACAGCACTAAACCTTCAACGTCTATCGACTGTCAATCTAGGGGTTTTTTTTCACGGTATGCAACCCATCTCGTCCCTTTAAGCTGTGCACCCAAACGGCCTTAACGAGGCCACTCGCGTGGACATATCGATCGGACTTTAAACTTTTAGATCTGCGTTCAAAATTTTATGTCGAAATTACTTTTTTTTTTTTAAATATTATTAAATAGTCCGATCCTCTCTTCTTTCTCTTATTTAGTTTTGGGCTGTCCTTCTAAAATGCTCCAAATTATGTAAATATTCGGCCGAGCAGTCAATTCTTTTTATTTTTGGCTTGTAACCTTTTTATTTTTTTTATTTATTCTATTAAATTTTTTACTAATTGCTATTTTCAAAATTCTGCCCATTCTCCCTCCCCCCCCCCCCCCCCCCCCCTCCATCCCGAGTCAGGCTATCGATCTTATCGGAGGTCGGACTCGGGATGGGCGTGTTCGAAACCCTAGTGGTATATGGGCACGTTAAACTAGTTGTCATCATCAGCAATATAAAATTCGTTTCAAGACGAAACAATAAACCGTGATGGTATAGCCATAAAATCTCTTTATACTAGTATACAATCCAAAGTTTATTACTGCACTTTTCCCCCTGTTTTTTTAATGTTGAAATAGACCCAACAAATTCGCCTATTTGCATAAATAGTCTCTCCCGATATTTTTAGAATTTGTATGCTCCTGAATAACGCTATAAAAGGCGAAGTGTAATTGGTCGATATTTAAAGGGACATACCCTAGTTTTAACTTGTGAAAATTAGTAGTTAATCTACAAACCTGCAACACATTTGGATAAAGTTACAATTGAGTGAAACATGAGTCTGTGACTTTGAAATGGTGAAATACCCTCTAAAAATAGACTAAAATTCTACTCCATAACTGTTACTTCTCATACACTGATAGAGGCACTGATTTTCCGTTTCAGATTTTTCCCTTTTCCGTTTCATAATTTAAAAATTCAGTTTTTTTCCGTTTCAATATTAAACAAATTCTGTTTTTGTTTCTCTCACACACACACACACACACACACACACACACACACCGCAATTATTTGCTGGTATAAAATAAATAAATATGCAATGAGGCAAAACATGTCAGTAGTTTGTATTTATTTTTGGTTTAAATTTAAA
Source organism: Gigantopelta aegis (assembly GCF_016097555.1). Classification (NCBI taxonomy): domain Eukaryota; kingdom Metazoa; phylum Mollusca; class Gastropoda; order Neomphalida; family Peltospiridae; genus Gigantopelta; species Gigantopelta aegis. Next base: position 64,097,362 of record NC_054706.1, read on the forward strand.
CACTAATACGCCACGACACAGACTTAGAACATTTTCGGTTTTCTTTACATATGATCGGGAAAATAATTACAAACGATCACACTATAAACCACTTCCCTTGTATAATTTATTTTGAACAAAGCCTGGCGTACAATATGCAATTACTGCATTCCTTTGTGACATCGGAAATATGGCAATGCCGCAAATGTTAAAAATTAATAAGCAAACATAACATAATATATCTTTCACTTGAGTAAATATCGGAAATTTTTAGTTCACAATATTCGGTTTTTCCCGTTAAATCGCCGGGAATAAGCGAAGAAAACACGACTCGTAAAACGTCTAGATACTCTACATTAAACATTTGGCGTAACATACAAAGGTACTAGTGTCGTAGCGTAGCACAGGCAGATGTCGGTGTCCATAGTTTCTAGTTCGAAAAATAAATTTTAATTAATCAAATGGTTTATTTAAAGTTAAATAATGTTTTGGAAAAAAATCGGGAATTCCGTTTCAGATAGGTATTTCCGCGATTCCGCGATCGCGGAAAATCAGTGCCTCTAGACACACGTGCATTTTTTAAAATGTGACAAATGCATTTCATGATTTTGTGATATTAAAAACTCCAGGATGACCAAAAACACTTTGAATGTACGAAATTGATAATTTAAACAATAAAATCTATGTAAAGTATGATTTAAGTTATCAAAAACGGTTATAATGGTCAAAAATATGCTTTAGTGTTTAAAAACTAGGGTATGTTCCTTTAAATTGTTATTTATAGATGAAATGTCACTTGGACATGGGAGTACACGCAAGGCTGTTAGATCTACTGGCTAGACCCAGTAGAGCTAATTTTAATCAGATTGGCGCAAACAGCAAACAGATAACATCTTTAGTCATACTGAGTTTAATTCCGCAAATACGACAAAACAAGGTCAGTAATCGTCAAATTGTGTATGGAATATCTCGCAGATTTAGAAACGTACATGATACATAAAAATGCAGTTGGAATCGACACTCATGATTTTATGTTACAAATAAAAAACATTAATTTGGAGGTAATCGGTAACTGTTCAGTGTATATGTATGTTCAGATTTATCACATTTTGTGTGTTATTTTGCTATTAATATTTTTACAATCTTGCTGGTTATATTGTCTCGAATTTGATTTTTGTCTTGTTTCAACTGTTTATTTTCGCATTCCTCTGCGTGTCATACAACGTCATATGATTACGTGACGTCACTAAATCCCATCAGTTTTAACGCATAAGCGTTGGCGTATTTCGATTCTGATAAACAAAGCAGGAATGTATGAGTCTTATGGATGACATGTAAGAAAACAATTATTGACCACATTTTGGGCAATATCCTCATCCATTATCATTCTTTTCATTTGCGATAGTTGTAAACAATGTCAGTAATGTGGGTTGAATGTCAGCGGTAGACTCGTTAACTAGCAGAACGGCAGTGGCGTGACGTTACTAATGGTAGGTTTAGCGCTGAAACAAACACGGTGACGTAACAAAACATTGTCTTGTGATTAAAATTTGACCAATCAAGATTATAAGAAGCGATATCTCCGCAGGAGATATTACAAGTTATAGTGCCAGCGATATCTCCTACAAAAGCCTTTAATGGATGATAAATAGAGGTTATTACCAGTGTTTTTCGGTATCGTCAATATCATATATTAGGAATACAAATTGTATTATGTGAGCCTCTGGCGAGCATAATACATTATTTGACGATACTGAAATACACGAGGGTAATAATCTCTTTATCATATAAGCTCAAGCTTAATACAACGTGTTTTTGTAAACTGTACACGCAACTTTAATTCCAGTCCGCCATTACTATATTCAAATGACGTAAGAATATGTGGCGCGGTGCATTTTTGAATGGAAATGACGTCAAACTTGAATGACGTCATTTTGGATGTCCTTAAAAGTTATTCCTAACGTGTTTTGTTTTCTGAACGCTGGACAGCTTTCAGTGTCAAATTGCCATTGAAATGTTTTTATTTGATGACTGAATGCATACGTCAATCATGGAGTGTCACCCAAGTACGTTTGCTTAAATGTCAATAAACCTAGTGCCGAGACCTCGACTAATTTACATCTAATTTGCAAAGTTATCAAATTCTTAAAGTATGTGATCTGAAAAATATCACATACTTTGATTGCACTGAAAATGTAAGATATTATATGATAAATAGAGGATAATAAACGAGTTACCAGTTATTATCAAATTTATGTCCCGAGTGAAATAATTTTCAGTTGTCACGAGCTTTAGGCCTAGCGAGTGACAAATGAAAATTATTTCACGAGCGACATAAATTTGATAATAACTGGAACCGAGTTTGTTATTCTATTTATTACCTCAGCTATTTTTTCTCTATAAACCTTTATTTTCCACGCACATGCACGAAGGCCAACCTGTATAGAAACGATGTAAACCACTTTACGCACTGTTCTGAGAATTACTATAACGTTGTAATTTAATCACGTTCATAGATAATTTAAAACCCCCACAAGTTCTCTTTATTCTGCTTCAAAATCTATAATGAATTGCATTAAAATGACATTTTGTTATTAATTTAACACCAAAACCATAGACCCGTAAAGGCAAATCGTGATGACGTCATATTTAGTACCGACAGTCATTGGTTTGTAAGGTCAAATTGTCCAATAGTATTGTTCGTTAAACCAATGCAGAATATTTCTCACTGAGAAAATATTGAAAATATTTTGAAAATATTTTCCGTTATGAATGACTGCTGGGGAAATAAAACATGATACTGCCCTCAGTGACGGTCAATAATTGATAAATATATAGTCAATAATATAATATATCAACTCAAAGTTCGGCCAGCAATATATGTTTCGCCACCCCACCACCTCATACAATACAAACTGGTTACACAATAAAAATAATAATAGCAAGTTACTGACATAAGTAACCGAAAAAACTACAACATAATACTTGATAAATAAATTGTGTAGTTGCTGTCACGTGGTATATACGCGGTATGTGTATCACGTGAGAGAAGAAAGTAAAGTTGTTCGAAACATTAGGCCCGGTGAAAAATGGATTACGAACGGTTTGTTTTTATCAGGTGTTTCTTAATCAATAAAAGAAATTGAATTGACTGGACTGAAGTGACCAGTAGTATAGTCAGGAGGGACGTAGAAAGTCACAGTGTGGTTAATTCTAAAATATTGACTAAGTCACTAAGTTAATGTCACACCAGAAGCAGTGCAGTAGACCGTGAATAACCTGTTCTATTTCCGCCTTTATGTGCGTGTCGTGCATACAGGTTATGTTAGGGACGGTCCATAAATATCGATGTGCTTCACAATCCGAACAATGTTCGGAAGTGGGGGAGGGGGTAAAAGCCATGTTCGGATTGCTTTTCAGGTAAAACATCGGTCCATCGAAGGTCAATGTTTCTTACAATTCGAAACAAGGGGGAGGGAGTAAACGCCATGTTCTGATTGCTTTTCAGGGCATAACATCGGTATTTTGGGGGCTAGTTTTTGCGGCGGCGCTCTCTACAATTGTCATCGACTACATCAATAAAAGTCATCTTGTAGTACACATTATATCAATGTTTTTATGTTAGGATTAGGGGAGGGAAGGGGGGGGGGGGGGGAGGGTCAAACCCAATCCTAACATTGTTAGGATTATGAAAACCATTGACATTTATGGACTGTCCCTTAGATACCATTAACTAACTAAGGTTGTACCCACCTTTCAATGGTTAGTGGGAAAGACTTCCAAAAGTTCCAGCATGCTTGTTAATACTACATGTGTATCACTAAACCTAAACCTAACTAAAGCCTGAATGAACTGAATGCTGGAACGATAGGAAGTCTTTATAGCCTTTGATATAGAATGGTACGGGTTTAACTCTTTTCAATGTTCGTCTTGGGGTCAGGATTAAAAAAACCAATCATTGTGGCAAATTAGTGTGGACTGAGAAATTTGGGTCCGAAGACACGCGTTTTGGGGTGAAAACTAAGAAGACGTTTTGGCTCTCTGCTGCTCCACTAATAGCACCACTAATAGCACAAATGTCTATATATCAGGGCAAGCGCATACCAGGGGTGGGATTTAGCTCAGTCGGTTGAGTGCTAGTTTCAGGTGCTTGCATCACAGGATCGAATCACCTCAGTGGATCCATTCAACCGAGTTGGGTTTTTCCTCTCATTCCAACCAGTGCACCACAACATATCAAAGTCCATGGTATACATGTGCTATCCTGTCTGTGGGAAAGTGCATATAAAAGAACCCTTGCTGTTAATGGAAAAATGTAGCAGGTTTCCTCTGATGACTACAAGTCATAATTACCAAATGTTTGACATCCAATAACCGATGATTAAAGGGATATATACCCTAGTTTTTAAACACTAACACACATTTTTTACTATAATAACCGTGTTTGATAACTTAAATCATACTTTACTTGGATTTTATTGTTTAGATTATCAATTTCCGTACATTAGAAGTTTTCCTGGTGTTTTTAATATCACAAAATTTATTTCTCATATTTTTAAAAACGCACATGCGTCTAAGAAGTAACAGTTATGGAGTCGAATTTTAGTCTATTTTTGGAGGGTATTTTGTCATTTCAAATCACAGACTCATGTTTCACTCAATTGTAACTTTATGCAAATGTGTTACCTACAGGTTTGTAGATTAACTAAACTTGTACCACGCTTTGGTGTCGGTCCCTTTGAATTTACCCGTGGTGTATCCCATAGTTAGACCACGGGCGTGTCTGACCTAAATTTTAGCGATTGCTGAATGGCTGAAGAAAGTTACGCCTACAGGTCACATATAGTTCAGCAGGAAGTAAATTAGAACATTGTTTTAAAAAGTAACAATTTCACTAACATTAGTAATAAAGTTACAATATAAATCTGTAAATATAAAATAATTATTTTCTTTAAAAAACACCAACCCAAACAAACAAAAATTAAATATTAAATAGTTTCAATTTCTTTACCATTACATTACTTTATCAGTTGCAACATTTAAAAAGACACCTGTATTGAGGGAGCTAGCAGCGTTAAAACAACGCCTATAGCAGGGGGTCATGGCACACAACTTTTCTCAGAGAAGCATGCCCGGGCCCACAAATACATGTATTTTGATCCACAGACATTCACCCCACCCCACTCCCATTTTCAAATACACTCCGGGGGCCCTGTGTAAGTCATGAAAAGCACACACACACATGCACACTACCTGTTAAATATATATTCGTCTGTTATAATTATATACATGACTTAAAGACAGTGTGGATGCCCTCCCCAGGTATGGGCATCTCTCAATATAAAATCATGGCCATGCTCGTGCCAAAATTCACCAACATATATGTTATCTACATGGTAATTATCAAGCTAGCAATATATTACATTCTCCACTAAAAAACAAACAATAAATGCATTGCATTCACCTGCTAAACATTTAATTTTTATCCGGGGCACTTCAACTTTCGAGGAGGGGTTACACAGCATTCTCTACTTGTATGCCTATCCGCGCCTGTAATGTCAGATGAATTAGTATTCCCCATATAGGCTAATCGAAGCAAGTAGTACAAGGCAGACCCAATAAATTGCAAAAACTCACACATTTGCTACGTCCGATTCGGACTACGAAGCAAGGTGAAATGTACCCGCTAAAATTAAATTGTAAAACTTCTTTGCGACCATGGTGACGTCGTGAATGCGTGGTACAAGCTAGTTACCTCATCCATCACTCGTGATTCGTCTGGTTAGACCACGGTTATTACGGCCGTTGAGTGACTGGTGTAATAGATCTCGGGCTGGTTATTACGGCCGTTGAGTGACGGGTGTAATAGATCTCGGGCTGGTTATTACGGCCGTTGAGTGACGGGTGTAATAGATCTCGGGCTGGTTATTACGGCCGTTGAGTGACGGGTGTAATAGATCTCGGGCTACGCCCTCGATCATTATACCTGTCACTCAATGGCTGCAAAAACCGTGGTCTAACTAGACGAATCTATCCGAAAAGGATGATGTAACTATAACTTAGTGGTAATTTTCACGGGTTGAAACTAGGGTATGTCCCTCTAACTAATAATGATACATTGTTAAACTTTCTTGACACCACAGTCTTAAATTAATTGATACAATGTTCAGTTCTCTTGACACCACAGTCTTAAATTAATTGATATAATGTTCAGTTCTCTTGACAACACAGTTTTAACAGTTGTACTTAACTGATACAATGTTCCATCAGCTTTTCCCCCCACAACACTTGTACCACCTGTTGAACTCCTTCATGAATACAAGTATTGATGAGAGTTATTTTTTTCCAGGCCACGTTTAAGGTGGTATACACACCTTGCTGACTTTGCTAATACACTGAAGGCTTTCATAGGATCAAACTACCTGACAATTGCTTTTGCCTTCAAACAAAGTGGACTTGTGGTAAGTTTTTCTTTTCTTAGGAAATTAGAAGATCTTTGAATACTGTTAAACATACTGAAGGCATTCATAGGATCCAACTACCTGATATTTGCATTTGTATTCAAACAAAGTAGACTTGTATTAATTTTGGTTTTGTCTTTCTAGTAAAATTAGCACATGACATTGTATATCTTTGAATGTTGTTTTTACTGTAGTTTTATGCCATGACTGACATAGTTAAAGAAACTGTTCCGAGTTTGATGCTATTGTAACATCATAATTCAGGCCCATAGCCAGCATTTCGAGTGGGAGGGTTCGACTAGGTATTTGCTGGGGCCTTTTGGATATGAAGTTGCCTGAAGGTGTGAAGCCCCTAGTGTTGGATAAAACCATAAATTTGGGGAAACATGAAGATATTCGGGCAAAATGTGAGAACTTTTTACCATTTGTAACCATTCCACCTGCAAAATTAGTTGTCATCCATCATACACATGCACAGTGATTCCTTTGTAACCCTGTATAGCTGTTTGGTAGTAAAGGTAATATGAATAAAATTAACCAGATTCGGGCATTTTTGTTTAATTCGAGCAATAACCAGTCTGCCCCACCCCTACAAAAATGGCAGCCCGTACGCCTATGCCTCAGAACTACATGTATGATCAGTTCCTTTAACAATGAAGATGTTTATGAAAAACAAAACACATTACTTTCTTAAAAATTGTACCATCATGAATCACCGCCAACATATGCATCCCCTGTTAAGAGTACAGGTGTAGTAGTCCTTAAATGTTTTCAGCAAAAGGTACCAGTTGTACAAGGTAAATTGCATCCCATTTCATTTTTGTCACTGATGAGTCATATCATCACAATGGCATCTACATGTTGGCCATAAAACATTAATGATATATTATAAATAGTCTTATTCAACTTACTGTGCTAGCACAACAAATATGCTATTCAACCTGTCATACCTACACACTGCAGAATTCTCTCCCTTGCCGGATATGCGCAATGCTATCCTTGCACGGGCTACCTGTAACTTCATTTTCAATTCTGCAGTCCACCTGTTAACACCTGTTTAAGCTTTGGCAAAAAGTTTTCTTTACTTGTAATTTTGTGTTTGTTTTTCGGTTGAACTTGACATACAGTTGGTAGTTGGGAATTCTGTGTTGAATTTACCATGTCCGACGTGAGTTCGTTGACAGCTAGCGCACGTAAAGTTTGTGCGTGAGATGGTTGTGTCCGGACTGTCGGTCTTGTTCTCAAGATCATCAGTGTGAGATCTGCGCTATGTGGTCTCCTGACCAGTGGGTTCGGTTCGGTTCGCAGACTCAGGTTTCGGGTACCAGCAAAATCTTGTCGGCTGCTTCGGCAGTAGTTGGCAAGTCGGACGTAGTGGGTAGGTCCCATAAGACTGTGGACACTTCGGAAAGGGGGGAAACATAAGTTTGTTTCTTCATAAGTTCGTGTTACGAGTACAGTTACCGATACAGTTCGGGAGCACGCGCCCGCCCCCCCGGGCTCCGATTGTGACTGTGGTAAGTGAGCCGTCTTCGTTAGTGACGGCGCCTTCTTCTGTTTGTGTGGCTTTGTCTCGGGGGGAGGGGGGGGGGTCGCCATCATCGTTACGGTTACCTTTACAAACAGAAGGGGGTTACCGAGCACATGCACTCCGTTGTGCATAGGTCCACTGCTTCGTCCGCAGAGCAGGTGGCCCAGACTTTGCCTTCGATTGCTGACAGTCGCTTCGGCACCTCAGCATTCTCAAGGCCCGAGGAGAGTTCTGCCAATTTGCTTCGAACTGAGCCAGTTGTTCAATGCCGGGATCTGTCTCTGATAGCATCCCGACCGATGTTTACCGTTTGGTGGAGGACTCATCCCGTTTGGGTCCTCCGTTTGCATATCTTTACCCCAAGGGTTCGGTGATTTTGGTAGCAACGGACATCTCACAGTTTGCACCATCTTTGGTCCCTACCTCTTCGACTTTACTCGATAGAGGATGAGGTTCGCGCAGATACCCCTCGGCTGGAGGTACTCTGTGGCCGCAAACTCTGACCGTTCCGCACTTGGCACAGAAACGACCGTCGGAGTTTTGTGGAATTTTTTAACGCTTCGCCTCAGTTGGGATCATTGCTTTCGCAGACGGGACCGTCGGATGCAGCTCCCATTCCTCCCTCCCCCTGGTTTTCCGCCAAAACCATCAGAAACTGCGTCTCGACAGCAGTTTAACGATGCAGTTAGGGATTATCGTTCGGTTCCTATTGTTTCCGTCTCGGGAGACGCTGCCCCAGGGGCATCTCGATTAGGGGGAGGAGTCCATGTAGATCTTTGGGATCCAATGGACAGTGACCTGGCTTCAGAGGAAGCGTCGGTTGGACCGGATTCTGTCACTGACCCAGCTCTCTCTCACTTCGGTTCGGAGGTAGAGGAGGAGTGCGATTATCCGGCGGTTCTGGCTTTTGTCAGGGACCAGGTCCGACAGGTATGTGGGGATGCTATACCTCAGGTTGAGGCCCAGCCTACATTCAAGGGTGTCTCCTTCGGGAACCGTTCCTTGAATTTGGTCACTCCTCGTGAGGAGTCGGGTTTACCACTTGCACAGGAGGTGCACAGTTCACTTTGTGACATTGATGCGTTGATCACTGGCATTGATCGTATCCTGGGAGTGGATGTTGATAAGTACCCAACGGCACTGCCTAAGGGAAAATTTTTAACAGGAGCGTGCATTTTTCGTGCCGACTCCTATGAGACGTTGGGGGCGGATTTTCTCGAACACTAGTGTGCGAGCCGCTTGTTCCCCATCACCGCATGTGTCATTGCCAATCGCAGATCTGGAATCGTTTGAACGGCTGGCTAAGTCGATGTTCCAGGTTAATAACCATTTAGGTACGTTCCTATTTGGCTTGGATAAGGCTGTCGAGAGACTTCCCGCGATGGCGAAAGGCTGTTTGGAGGCTGCGTCAAAAGCCTCTAAGCATATCGCTCAGTTATCTGGCCGATTGTTTGCGAACAGTCTTTTGTTATGGCGTGACCATTACCTGGCGGGTTTGAGTGCATCAAACGTAAAGACGTTCTTTCGTACACGTTCGGTACGGAAAAATTTACTTTTCAGTCCCGATTTTAATATTGTCTTAGACAAGGATTTGTCGCGACCAGTCCCGAACACTCAACCCTCAACCTCTGGTAAATGTCGGTCCACGTTTTCGGGGTTCAAGCCGCCTCCTGTGAAAAAGGCTGCTGTTTTACAGTCGGCTCAGATCCCTAGGGTTCCTCACACTAGGAGGCAACCAGGTAACAACCCGTCTTCCGCTAAGCGAGGACGCAAACATCGTACTGCGTTCCGTTCTCAGTCCACCAAAGGCGTTGCGCCTACGGGTGGTAAGCGGTTGGGGTGAGGGTACGTGAACGATCAGCAGTTGCTTTCGGAGGTACCGTTAGCAACCATACGCATAGGGGGCAGGCTCCGCCATTTCCTTCGAAATTGGTGCAAGCTGCCGGGTCTCGACTCCTGGGTTCTGTCGGTCGTTCGACACGGTTACAAAATACCCTTTTCTTCGAGCCCCCATCTTCCACTCCGAGTATGCCACCGTTACCGTCCGCGTATCGGCGCGTTTAAGTGGATAGTATGATTGCCGAGTTTTTCAACAAAGGGGCCATCCAGAGAGTCAGTCTGGACACTCCGGGATTTTATTCTCATCTTTTCTTCGTCCAGAAGAAAAATGGAGAATGGAGACCAATCCTAAATTTGAAGCCACTGAACGTCTACGTCGACGTTCCTTCCATGAAAATGGAAACGGTTCATTCGGTCCGGAACCTGCTTCAAATTGGGGAGTGGGCTGCGTTGATCGATCTGAAAGACGCATACCTCCATGTCCCGGTGCACAAGGCGTTTTGGAAGTTTCTGCGCTTCCTTTTCGACGGGAAAGCGTACGAGTTTCGTGTGCTCCCGTTCGGGTTGGCGATGAGTCCCCATGCTTTTACATGTGTGATAAAAGCGGTGGTAGGTCATGTTCATTCGTTAGGGGTTCGAATGCATACCTATCTGGACGATTGGTTGATCCCAGCTTTGTCGCAACAGGAGTGTCGGACCAATGTTGGGTTGGTTTTGGACACGATCCTCCAATTGGGTTTTATTCCCAATTGGGTGAAATCGGAGTTAACGCCGGCTCAGATTTTCACATATCTCAGAGTGGTCTTCGATCTTGTGGTAGCGTCGGTTCGTCCCACCGATGCGTGTATCCACAATTTTCAAACGTCAGCGCGACGTTTATGGGGTAGCAAAGTACTACGGTACGATCTCTCCACATGGTGTTGGGCCACCTCGAATCTCTGGCCTCATTGATCGTGCAGTTCAGACGATTCAAACGACCACACCAGTGGCATTTGTCCCCATAGTGGGACGGTCACAATTGGGACACGATAGTGCCTCTGGGCCCATGGTTTTCTCATCCGATACAGGAGTGCCTGTCGGACAAGTGCATGTCCCTATCGGTTCCGTTGCACCCCCCTGCTCCGGATCTGATCCTTTTCACGGGAACGGGTACGGGGCACATCTGTTGGATCAACACATTTCAGGGGTATGGAATCTCTGCGAGAGGAAGCTTCATATCAACTGTTTGGAGATGGAGGCAGTGCATCGTGCCTGTCTTCATTTCCAGTGTGTTCTTCTACACCGTCAAATTCTGTTGAGATGCGACAATACGTTGGTAGTGGCATATCTCAATCGTTGGGGTGGAACCAAATTGGAGACTTTGGGTCGCAAAGCTCTTGCTATTTTGGAATTCTGCGACCAACTAGGGACGACTCTGTGGGCGAAACACATTCCTTCTTCCGATGCCGATGCCCTCAGTCGACATACCCCTGTTCAGACGGAGTGGATGTTGAACAAAGGGGTGGTCGCAGCGGTTCTCCGTGTTTGGGGCAGTCCACAGGTGGACATGTTTGCCACATGGTTGAACAATCAATTGCCGGTGTTCGTGTCCCCGGTACCGGACACATTGGCGTTGGAGTACGACGTGTTGAGTATGGATTGGACGGGACTGGATTTTTATGCCTTCCCTCCTCCTGTCTTACTCGGCAAGGTGTTGACCAAAGTGGTCCAGGAACCTTGTCATGTGACGTTGATAGCTCCTCTGTGGGTGGCGCAGCCCTGGTTTCCACAGCTCCTGTCACTGTTAGTGGCAGTCCCGTTCCGGATACCAGTGTTGTCCGATCTACTCAGCCAGCGACTGAGTCAGACGGTGTGGCATCCGAAGCCGGAGGTCTTCCTGCTTCGCCAGTGATGTGAGATTTCCGAGTTTTCGTGGAATTCCGCGTTTTCATGACCCAAATTCCGCATTTTTATATTTTTTTCCGCGAATAAATAAAAATATAAATTTAACGGTTTTGTCCGACTTTTAACCTTTTTACCGGTATTTCCGTCTTTTAATCAACATGGAAGTCATTCGACTTATCTCTCTTCCCGCACCGAACAGTAACAAGGTTTGCCGAGGTTTTCTGTTGTTGGGCGACATTTCATTGGTTCGTTTTCGCCAACCGTGTATAGCGTTAGACAATTAGCCCGCATTTTGTGAAGCGGCAATGGCAACACGGCGCAAAGATATCGTGAAGAAATCAGATAAATTAAAACTTGACGTAAACATAAAAAATCCCTGGCAATGGGGACGGCGTTGCCCCCCTGATATCTCTCTGATAGTCACAGAGCTGCGAGTTTCACTTTTCTTAAACAGTGTGGATGTCGTGACTTTTCTACGAACTTGGTGTTGCATGATTTACTTAAATCATTGCAATCCACGGTTGAACAACCTTCCATTATTCCGAAATGGAATGTCTTTCTTGTGTTACATGCTCTTAAGGGTGCGCCTTATGAGCCGTTGAGGTTTGCTAGTCTTCGTGCCTTGACGTGGAAGACTCTGTTTCTGGTTTCACTGGCGGCTTGTCGTCAGATCAGTGAGATACATGCTTTTTTGCATGACTTGGTTGATTACAATTTGGACGGGTCTGTCACTTTACGTACCGACCCTATCTTTGTTGCTAAAAACCAGTCTCTGGGGGAAGAGTTTCCACCTACTGTCATTCACAGTTTATCTCGTACACTGTCATCTGACAACTCGGATAGACTTCTTTGCCTGGTGAGAGCATTGAAGTATTATTTGGAGTGTACAAAAAACCGGCGGCAGGGTAAAAAGAGATTGTTTATTTCTTATACCATTAGGCCTGGTGATGTCACAAAAAATGCTTTGTCTCGATGGATAGCAGCTACCATCAAGCTAGCATATCAGATGGCGGGTGATCATGTGTTACGGAATTTCTCTGTTAAACCACATGAAATCCAAGCCATTTCTGCTTCCCTGAATTTGGGGTTTGGAAAGGACGGCACACTTTTGACCGTTTCTATTTTCGGGATATGGCGGTTGGTCCTGACGGTACGCGTAGGATCCAGACAGTCATTGCGGCTCAATACGTCGCAACGGAAAGGGGTCGACCTCTTTTCCATCCGACTGCCATCGATTCACGCTTTTCTGAGGGATGGGTTTTTTTGTAGTGTTGTCTACCGTTTCCTCTCCCTGGGGAGATATTTTTCCTCCCTTTCATGGGGATGAGTTTTTCTTTTGGGAAGCCCCTTTTTATTCCCAAACGTTTTTTGACTCCTTAAATTGTTACCGTATGTCGTGGTTCGTCCTGTCTACATGTCCTTCTTTTTGGGTGCGGGTAAGTCCTCTATTGTCTTACCTCCTCCCATTAATGTTGAATTCACGTGCTCTAATGGTGTCATTGCACGTCCGTTATAGCATATTTGTTGTGCTAGCACAGTAAGTTGAATAAGACTATTAGAAAATTTGTTTCTAATTTTCATTATTTTCATACTTACCTAGTGCTAGCACAACAAACTATACCTCCCACCCACCCCTATGAGGCTTTCCCTCGGTGGGTTTGGGTGGACTTTGAACCGAGAATGAAGTTACAGGTAGCCCATGCAAGGATAGCATTGCACATATCCGGCAAGGGAGAGAATTCTGCAGTGTGTAGGTATGACTCAGGTTGAATAGCATATTTGGTCTGCTAGCACTAGGTAAGTATGAATAATAATGAAAATTAGAAACAAATTTTCTAATAGTCTTATTTTCTAAATAACCGGCATTATAAAGCAAAATGTGCCAAAATGACTGACAAATATTGCATGATATATCTGGAAGTCAGTGTTGATTTGAATCTCTATATAAAGATCAAGGCCTGAACAGGATTCCTTTCTGTTGTTAACCTTTCATTTATAACTTTGGTTGATAAATCAATGGAAGATGAACTGCTGGTATTGTCATGCAATATTACCGAAGTCTATGAGGTCATCAATATAGCAGAAATCACAATGAAACAATTTTGCTTCATGCAAGTTCCTTTGTTTTGAGTTTGCCAGATTAGGCGTATCATAAAATATTGTTTATTTCCGGTTACCCGACCGACCCTAATTTGAACCTGCCGACCCTAAAACTTTTTTGGTATATCCAAAAATGTTTTTTTAATACAACAACGATTTCCACGAAAACATTCCAAAACTATCACAAGCACTAATTTGGTGTCATTTAGGGGATAACCCTACTGTGTTTTCCAATTTGCGGACGTATATCTGTGGTTTTACTGTCGCAAATTTAGTTTTATTGGCGACCCATTAGCCACGAAATGTTTTCTTCTAACAATTGATTGATGGAGTGAGTTGCTTCCCTTAAAATTGAAGTTCGGTAACTTTCGTGAGATATCGGGCGAACAGTCGGAAAATTGTTTTCACGAATATATGCGATCTTTTCCGATTTACTCTACATCTAGCGTAGCGAGGTGTTCCGATTAATAATAATAATAATAACTATATTTAATGATTTACTCCAGCGACAAACTGGCCTTGTAGAAATTTAGTGACCTTCTGATAAACTAGAGGAGGGAATGTTTACCGATACTGATGGAGTTTACTGCCAAATCAAATGATTAAATATGTCAGTAAGATCTCGATGTGTTTCGTTATTTTTTGTAAGTGGTCACTGGGAACTTCGCGGGTTTCCTCTAAAAACAGTGTCAGAATGACCATGTGTTTGACGTCCAATAGCCGATGATATTAAAGATAAAAATCAATGTGCTCTAGTAGCGTCGTTAAATGAAACAAACTTTACTTTTCAACATTCGTTTGAGCATCCTGAGCATTTGTACTGCATTTCTATTCATTGGACCAATTGATTGCTTCAAACCAAGTGTGTACTTTAATACTGGATGCATACAGAATAAAACTAACATTGCAAATTATAAAATTGGTAAGTCTACCATTTCTTAGATACACTAGGAAAGATAATATTCATAAAAAATTTTTTAAATGTTATTGTTGGACAGATAACTATAGAACCCTTCTTTTCAGTTTTCATTAAAAGAAATTGTTATAACTTATTTACTGGTTTCTATCCAATTAAGGTTCAACCAAGTCTGTCCTGGACCAGTACAGAAGTTACGTGTTAGTATGAGAGTAAACCTTCTGCCTATTGTTAAACAGCAAGGGGTCTTTTGTATGTACTCTCCCACAGATAGGTTAGCACCATGTTGCCCTCAAAATCAAAATGCCTTGCCTTTTATAAATGTTTAAGTTGCCCATGTAAAAAGACACACCTATGTGGATAGTACTACATATTTCCTTTTTTTAATTAAGTTATGAAATAGATATAGAAAATAAAATGGCCATACGGTTTTTGTCCTTTTGAAAATTGTATAATGTGAAAAAAATCCCTTATATTTAAAACTGCACATAAAATATGCCCCCAAAACGTCACTTTACCATGCCTTACTGCATTTCTAGGGAAAACACTGTGATGAATGGTATTGTTGGTTTGCATAATGCATTTCTATACATGCAGAGGTTATTTTGGATACCGGTAGTCAACACCTTTATTTAATATCCATAAATAAAATTATTTTCCAAAATAAACTGTTTTTCCTACCTACCTACCCTATATTTTTCCAGCATGTAATAGGAAACAAGTAATTTATTTTTTTCGGCCTTAATTAAAAATTCTGAATCATGTACACTACAGCTTTGTTAAGGGGGAATGCTAAATGACGAAGACAAGCAAATATTGTTTTATGGGAGAGTTGCAAAAGTTACAATCAAGTATTTAAAAAAAAAAAAAACCCCAAACAAAACAAGTATTAGGCAACACAAAAAAATAGGTGTGTTTCCGATTGCATCCCCCCAAAAATTAGGGTAAGGTAGGTAGGTTTTTTTTTTTGTTTTTTTTTTTAAATTGAATACTATCATAATAATAATAATTATTATTATTATTATTATTATTATTTATCATCATTATCATTATTGTTGTTGTCGTTGTCGTTGTTGTTGTAGTAGTAGTATTGGTATGCACTGTTTGTGTATTTCCTTAAATTAATGGGACATTTGTATTAATTTCGTTGTTCTTAATTTAAATACTTTATGCAAACATTTGAGATGCATTAATAATAAGACCTGTTGATTTAAGTGAAGACGAGAATTAAGCTGAATTGATACGATTATATTTAATCGAAATAACCTGTACCAAGGCTATATTCGTATATTCGGTTACTTCCGTGACCGACCAAGCTGTTCGGTGGTAGCTAATCAGGGGAAGGAACTCTATTACAAAAGCTTTTCCATAATTTCTCGTAATAGTACGTAAACAATGTGCAAGGAAGGAAATACTCGTTTGGTGATGTTGTCTTCTTTTTTTTTTTCTTTTTCTTTTTTCAGTTTAAGAGAGAGAAAAAATTAGGGTCGGGGGGTAAAACTAGGGACGGTCGGTCGACCGGAAACACCTTTTTTTTTTTTTTTTTGCCGTAGTGCAATATTTGCAGAACCCCCCCCCCCCCCCCCCCCTTTAAATACGGGCCTGTAATTAATAGACAGAACTTTTACTCGTAACACTGTAAACTAATGTCAAGGGGAATTAAAAAATGTCCACAGGTAAAAAAAACATGTCATTGGAAAAAAACCTTGCATATAGTTCAAGGCAAACAAGTGCCATGGAGAATTAAAAACTCCACAGTATTGCCGATTACCACGGGTAATTGCAGGGGTTGAATATGGGCTCTGATTATAAGTTAGTTCTAGCTAGTGCACCACGACTGGTATATCAAACGGTTTCTGCCAGAGGGTAAAATGGGTATGGTGCCAAATTAAAAAAAAAAAAAATTATGTTAAAATTTTGACAAAATTAATGACTCATCATTAGTGTACGATTTTCTTAACCGTAACCCTAAACGTAATCCATTTTCTTTCTGGGGGAGGCCCCCCATACCTCCTGTTGACTGTGGTTGCATTCAATTTCATATCGCCATACCCAAAAATTTCTTTCTGGCAGAAACACTGTCAAAGGCCATGGTATGTGCTATCCTGTCTGGGATGGTGCATATAAAAGGTCCCTTGCTATTATTGGAAAAATGTAGCGGGTTTCCTCTCTTAAGACTGTATGCCAAAATGACCAAATGTTTGAGATCCAATAGCCGATGGGGACGAGACGTAGCTCAGTGGTAAAGCACTCACTTGATGCGCAGTCTGTTTGGGATCGATCCCTGTCAGTGGGCCCATTGGGCTATTTTCTCGTTCCAGCCAGTGCACCGCGACTGGTACATCAAAGGCCGTGATATTTAGCTATTCTGTCTATGGCAGTGCTCTACAATGCGAGTAAAATACTCACCATGGCGACAAAAAACATTCCTTGGCGTCTAAAAAATAAAATCACATTCACCAGTTGGCGACTGTCCAATAATTTTACTTTAATCTGTAAACAAAACTGGACATCGGAAAACACAGTGGACCAGTAGCAATTTATCTTCCATAAAATGTGTTTTCTATCGGTAGTTTGTTGGAAAAATAAAAGTTAATCGGACTGAATAACGGTGACATTAAGGGAGGTAATACTTCGTTATGTTATCTCCCTTAACTTGAATTTCAAGCATTTGGAAATAATTCGGCCCCAGTTAAGTTTTGGACCAAGTCAGTCCTGTCCCATTTAGAGCCAGGTTTTATTTATGTATTAAAATGAGATTGTTGATTCACTGTGTCTTTACTTGTCTGTTTCAAACTCAAACGTTAATTATTTTAAATGTCGACTTGTATATGTGTTATGCTGCGCTCCAATTGTCTCATGCTTATCGTGATAACAGGTCCCTCCTCGATAACGACGTCTCCAGTCATGCATGTTGTTTTAATCACGTCAGAAGTCATGTTCACCAGTGGAGGATGAAAACATGTTTATATTTTTATGACTCGACTTTAGATGGCTTTAAAGACACAACTATTTACAAAACCGTATTTAAAGATTTACAAGGCAGTATGTGACGAAAATAAATATTATTTAAACCAAAACTAAGGTAGCCGATTGGTATCTACTAGTAACACATTGAAGCCTGGTAATTATTATCACAGTGCTTTTATTTAACTTTTAATGACTGCAATTTAAATGCATATGTTAGCACTGCCATTAAAATAGTAATTTGCTTAATTTCGTTTAATAAAATTATTGGGTACAGATTTTGATAATGATAGTTAATAGTCCTTCACTGTTTTGGTGGAACCGGACACAAACAGTAACTTGTAATTACTATTTAACAACTAGGAATTACCCCTTCACGAGCTCATTCGATTGCGGTCCTAATAACAATTACAGCATTATAGTAATGTGCCGTAAAATGGCAGATGAATCAATATAATGACAAGTATATATTAGCTGGCAACTAAATATAAGTGGCTGGTGACTAAAATATTATACTTTATTGGCCAGGGATGCTGCATATAAAAGATCCCATGCTGCTAATCGAAAAGAGTAGCCCATGAAGTGGCGACAGCGGGTTTTCTCCCTCAGTATCTGTGTGGTCCTTAAAGGTAGACTAAACTCCAAGAAGAGCTTTATGTGTTGGAAAGATGCATACTCGAACCAGCAACATGTACTGACACTTTAACAAATGAAAAACATGTAATTTTAGAATTAATAAAAAAAAATGGATTATTCCTGTTAACTGGGGGCAGCCATTTTGTTTAATTTTTGTGATATCTGGTGGTATAGCTTGGGGCGAAGTGACATCAGCTCAGGTCCAACTTCTCTGTTATGCACAGTGTAAACAAATGCTCTAATTTACGACAAGGCGCTTCGCTTTCATCAACCTGACTTGTAAAACAACATAAATGACTTGATAGTATAATAAACTATTTAACTAAATATATTTCAATTTGCATCAATATAACGAAATGGAGTTATAGTATTTTTTTTCTTTTAAAAAATCCAAAGAAAAAATGCATATTATTAGGCCTATTGGTAGGATACATTCGAGCAAAAACGACCACTCATGATACCCAAGTGATAAAAAAAAATTCTCTGGGACTACGTAATTGGTCAGTTTTGTGATTTTTGGATGGGAAAGTCTACTTAATCAAGGGTTTTACAGAATTATTTACAGTAATAAAGCTGGTAAAGTCCATTACGATTTGAGGTTATCACACAATACCCTGTGGTCTTAATAAAAGAGGCACGTCTTTTTAATGTGTCTAGGGACCATCTAAATATACACCTGCCAATCAAAAACCACAGGTACAGGACATGGAAAGAAAAGACCAATTAAGCAAGAAAACACTCCGACTATTATTTAAGTATGTGGGTTAATTTATATACAAAATATAATACAGTTATTTCAACACTTTGACAATGGTGGTTTATTTTGTATTGAAAAATAAACCACATATACACGCTGCTGTGTTACTGGGATAGATATTATTACAGAACATTGTGATGCATCTGCAAAAATCAGGTATGTTTTGTTTCTTCAGTTCGAAGACTAATTCCTGACTTGACACGTTAGGTATTACGTAACCACCAGCTCGCCAGAGGGCGTATTCACTGGGATGGTACAAAATAGCTGCGCCCGTTATATATAATAGTCGTCACATTTAACCATTTTATTAATTAATTATACGATTATACTTGTTGATATTAAGCAATAATGTGCATTATGTATCATTGAATATGCACACCAGTCCAAAAGCCTTGTTTTAGCATTCCTTTAACCATATATCCGACGCCATTACATATATCTGTAAATAAAATGTGTTGAGTGCGTCGTTAAATAAACCATTTCCTTCCATCCTTCCAATAGCCGATGATTAGTAGATCAATATGCTCTGGTGGTGTGGTTTAAACAAAACAAACTTACTGATTATTATTTCAGATGGGTGTGATTGGATTGCTGTTCATTGCGACACTGACCGATCACTGCTGCCATCTGCTGGTGAAATCCAAGTACTTTGCCATTAAGACAGCCATCTCCAGATCTGAGGCTCAGGACGAATCCTCCTCCTCTCCTTCTCAATCTGAAGATCAGTCTGATGACACGCCATTACTAATAGAAAACGAGACATTCCACAGTCTGACGTATGGAGACATAGCAAACATTGCCTTCGGCAAAATCGGACTATACGTCGTGAATGCCTGCATATTTTTTACTCAATATGGTTTTTGTGTTGCTTATTTCATCTTCATAGGCAATACGCTTTTTAATTTGTTTCCATATAAAACGTGTCATGTGACTTTTTCAAATGCAAGTGTATCACAAGAATGTATTCTCAATGATTTCTCTTTAAATGTGCATCCTGTGATGGCTGTGGTTAACCATTCATATGCATATAACAATTTGCCATATAATACGAAAGACAGTACACAGTTACCGTATAAATATGTTTCAAGTTCAGGATCATCCAACTCTGAACTGGTCTCAATCATCATGTCTGAATCATTGCTCAATAATTCAACTACCTTGCCCACAACAGCAACAACAGCGACAACAGCCCTGACATCCACAGTTGCAGCAGTTAACTGGACTCACTTCAACAACACAGTTTTGATGACCACAGCACCATCGAAGAAGTACCTTGTTTTGGTTCCTTTGCCGATCTTCATTTTATTTGCATATATACGACACATGCGTCATCTTGGCATTGTCAGTGCCACAGCCAACATATCAATTCTGATTGGATGTGTGTCTGTGCTCATCTATCTCTTTGTTGGTAAGTTTGATAATGATAATAATACATTTTTAATTTTCATAAATCTCAAGTTGGTTTTCATCCACAACATAAATCAGGCCCATAGCATGGTGGACATTATTGGGGGGGGGGGTGGCAATTGAATGAGCGCAAGTTATTTAGGGGGTTCGGGGACATCATTCAAAGGGTATTTGCCCATTACTGTAACTCTAGTCGTTAATCTCGATGCGTTAGTCTCGCTACAACTTTTACATTCAGTCAAGATGTAAAGGTTATAAAAAAAACAACCCAAAACAGCTGAAATTATTGGGGGGGCCCAGGCCCCCCTGGCCACCTCCCCTGCTACGGGCCTGTGAATTGCGGAGGATATTAAATTGGGTACTATCTGCCCATCCATCGGTGAATGCGTCCGTTTGTTTGATCGTGTTTACAAAACCCAGGGCTAGCTCTGAGAGAGCAGAACATTTTGTCAAAACATTTATTTAAACTGGGTTCGTAAGTGGCAAATTTGGCGAGTGCCAGAGCTAGCCCTTTTCATGCTGTGGTGTCGTAAAACATTCATTCATTCATTCATTCAGAGCTAGCCCTGGAACCAGTCAAATATAGCACGGTGGTAAAGAGCGAGATCGGTCTGGGATCGATCCCCATCAGAAATAGCCCAGGATTTATTACGATGACAAAATTCCGAGAACTCATCTGATACGCTGTTACTTAGCCTCATGTGTAGTGTTTTTGTTAGTACTTATGTTAATTCCACGTATTCCATTATATTTAAACGTCGATATAAATAATTTTCACAAAAATTACCAACTTCAAATGAAAATGATGTTATTGTTACTATTTTGTGCCATTGTAACTTTTAACACTTTGTATGCAGCAATGAACGTGCACCCACCCACCCCAAGTAAGGTCCGGTCACTGATCAATCGCAGCAGTCACCACCATGTGTCTTGTGGACTGCTCTTCTAGTTTGTGTTCTCAAAAGGGTACAAGCAGGTTCATCAGAAATAATTATATTACAATCTGAAGTACCTTATTTTTTGTTTAAAAAGACAAAATGAAAATTACTTGATATTTATTGCAATTTTAAAGAACATTAACTGCTTTAAAATATCGCACAATTTTGAAAAACTTATTAAAATAATACTTACACTTTAGTAAATGCATATTATTTTATTTATTTATAAAAACTTTAAGTGAAAATATGTTAGCAACAGTTATAAACTTGTAGACCTACCCCATCAACGTGGATTTTGTACAAAATTAAACCAGGCAAATTCCTTGAAATACTTCAATATGAGGTTGAAACACTGCTCACAAAAGTAAAGTCCAATCATATCCGTGTCTTGCAACAGAAATTAACAGTCAACGAAAATATTTGTTTCAGTGTATCCTGTATTACAATAAATCATGTTCAAAACACAGACTACAATACCAATAAATTTGCCTTTGGTTCACTCCTAAGTCAGTGACGTCATGTAAAGAGAACGGAAAAAAATATTACATCATACTTTTACTTACTACAAGCGTTTTCATTGAATATCGTAAGTAAGGAGAATAGATAATTAGATTTTTAAAAAGTGTGGGATTTCTTTAATAAAACCACAATAAAATTGCTTACAGATACTCCTAATAGGTGTAGTATTAGAATAGGGATAATATCACTGTGTTTCGTTGTTAACAATAAGGATTTATCACAAAATGTTTGGATTAAATCCAAATTTTGTGATAAATCCTTTAGTTACCAACGAAACACTACATATCCCCTAATTATTTTTTATCCATAAACAATAACACTCAATAAGACAATTTGCCCATTATTGGACCGGTAGCAATTTATCTTCTAAAAAATTTGTTTTCTATCGGTAATTTGTTTGAAAAATAAAAGTTTGAGACAAGTTATATCGGACTATGAATAACAATTTTCCAGTATTCAAGAGTAAACATGTTAAGGGAGGTAATGCTTCATTATGATGTTATCTCCCTTAACTTCAATTTCAAGCATTTGGAAATAATTTGGCCCCACTTCAGTTTTGGTCCAAGTCGGTCCTGTCCCATTTAGAGCCCGATTTTATTTATGTATTAAAATGAGATTGTTGAGTTACTGTGTGTCTTTACTTGTCTGTTTGAAACTCAAACGTTAATTATTTTAAATGTTCGACTTATGCTACGCTCCAATCGTCTCCAGTCGTGAATATTGTTTTAATCACGTCGGAAGTCATGTTCACCAGTGGAGGATGAAAACATGTTTCTATTTTCATGACTCTACTTTAGACGGCTTTAAAGACAATTATTTTCAAAACCATATTTAGGATTTACAAGGCAGTATATGACGAAAAATAAATATTTAAACCAAAAGTAAGGTAGCCGATTGGTAACTGCTAGTAACACATTGAAGCCTGGTAATTATTACCACAATGCTTTTATTTAACTTTTAATGAGTACTGCAATTTAAATGCATATCTTACCAGTGCCATTAAAATATCGATTCACTTAATTTCGTTTAATAAAATTATTGGGTACGGAATTTGCTAATGATAGTCAATAGTCGTTCACTGTTTTAGTGGAACTGGACACAAACAGTTGTAATTACTACAAATGTATTTAACAACTAGGAATTAACCCTTCACGAGTTCATTCGAATGCAGTCCTAATAACAATTACAGCATTAGTAATGTGCCGTAAAATGGCACTAAAAGCACGTGTTTTATATATTTTGAGCAGAAAATAATGAAGATTTTGTTTTTGTACTTCAGATTTTTCAGTGAGTAGCCATTATGAGCTGTTTGACTTGAGACATAGTCTCATTTTCTTCGGCCTGGTAAGCTCATCGTTTGAAGGAATCGGATGTGTAAGTAAACTTGTTGCATGGTTGTGTAGTTTTTTGTATTATTATCAATATGGTTCAACATAACCAAGTTAAGTTGTGATAATAAGTGTAATGACGTAATTTTGGGAAGCGACATCATAAAATGACGTTGCTTCTCCAGTCCTAATTGAAATATGAAGTCATTTCGTCGTCTCCTCCTAATTGTGGCTGAAACATTTTGAGTTGGGTCTTGTTATTCATAAAGAAAACAACAATAATAATATGGATAATAAAGAAATTATTACACTCGTGTTGGAGTCGTACTGATTTTAAAACTTGTATCAGGATTCATCTATTACCCTCGCTCTCGCTCTGACAATACAAAAATCCTGACACTTGTTTTGTAAAATCATTACGACACACAAGCTCATATAGTAATCTCTATTTACATGTATGTACCATGTGCAATGAAGCCCGATACCCTTGCAGGGGCTTAGGATTGCAATAACTTTCAGATTTCAGAAGTTATTTGATTACCAAGTAATCCATTTATGACCTTAAAGCAGGAAGTGTCAGCAATGATTAGAACATTGTTTGTTTTACAAACCTGAATGAAATTCAACACAATATTGTTTTACAAACCTGAATGAAATTCAACACAAGTGCAGTGAAGTTTGAAACACTGTATTACAAGCATTAATCAAAAGGGAAGATTCCTAAAACTAAAAAAAGTATAGCAAAGAGAAAAGAAAAGACCCCCCCCCCCCCAACTAAAACATTAAATCGTAACCACTCTTTAAAAAAAAAAAAAAAAAAATCACTTTAGGAAAAAATGACTGGTCAGTCCTGTCCAGTGTATACTGAATGTGCAGGGCCGTAGCTAGGATTTTTTGTTTTGGGGTGGGGGGGGGCAACTGAGTTGTTAATAGTCTAAAACTCCTTTTCTTTAAGTTTCTATAATGCTTTCCGAATTTTTTCTGGGGGGACAACTGCCCCCCTTCCCCCCCTGCTAGCTACGGCCCTGATGTGCAATTAGAGAAATACGCTTCATTAGTGAGGAGGGCGCGACGTAGCCCAGTGGTAAAGCGTTTGCTCAGTGTTTCTCTACCTCTGCAGGGGCGGCACAGTGTAAAAAATAGTGATGCGGCTCGTGGTCGCCTTTCAAACTACTTGTAAGGACATTTTCACAGATGTAACAAATATAACCACACACACAAAAGTGGTACGGCCATGCCGTACCGTCTGCACCGCCCCTGCTCTGGGTTTTCTTTCTTATACTTTCTGACACCTTTCTTTGATAGATGACTGGTACGTCCCATAATGGCTTGTTTGTCCTCTCCTGCCATGTACAGTTGCGTAGCACACGTTTTCTCCCAGGAATGATTGCAAAAGTTATCACTGAGGCCAGCACGTTCACACAACACTTTCAAGATACTTTGCAACTTGTTAACACCCAAGACCGGCTTTCCATATATTGAATAGGATGCCGGTAGAAGGAACACTTTCCATCCAGTAGTGATAAGTATTGGCCAAACAGTGATGGATCCAGAAAATCCATAAGGCGGCATGCCAATGGAACTTTGGGGGAGGTTTGGAGGGGATCGTAAAAAATATATAAAATTAAATTATAATAAAATTATAACTGTCACAAAATTTATGGGGCCCCCCTTTAGACCCGGCTCTGCCAAAGTAATCTGCAATGCAGCGGTCTCCTGTAAAATATGTATGATTTAATATGGGGCAATTTGTTAGGTTTTTTTTGCATTTAGGGAAATATTTTATTAATATCTCTGTTAACACACACACACACACACACACACACACACACACACACACACACACACACACACACACACACACACCCACACCCCAACCAACCAACCAACCAACCAACCAAAACGTGTTTTGAACCCTTGAAATACTTAAAATCCGCACTTTAACATTGTTATAATGGAACAAAATATAGTCCGTGTATATTATCAAAGAAATATGCATTACCTTTTAAATGAACTTTGTGCAAAGCTGCATTTTTGGTTTTATTTACTGCAATTGGAGGTTTGTGTGTAAATTTACAAATTATTTCATAAACACCTTCAAAATGGAGGGGACTTATTTAAAGACATAGGCCAATTTCCAGTCAAATATGGTATATTAAAATAATTAATTTGCAGGCATCAAAATAAGGGCTGGTGCTTTTAAATGGAATAAAGGCAACAGTTTTAGAGCTCGTATTGCTGAATATTTAACCACCGAGGATTTAATTGATGTATATAATATATTGATGTATATTGAATAGACCACAAACATCTGTGAGCACCGACCTGAATTGAATGTGATACATGTTTGACTATATCAACCTTTTTCTCACATTATCAACTCATACTTTGTATGTTAATTTCTTTTCAATATCACCTGTCCTCAACAAATGCTTATTCCCCTAAGGATAGTAGCCTGGTTCGAACATCCCAGCAGCCAATGGAATGGCCTATTGTGGTCAATGTGTTTGTTATAATGCTTCATTGAGTCATTTAATACCAGTACATCAACTGACTGTGACCCTATGCCTTTTAAAAGATATAATTGTAAATTTAAATTTTATATCCATAACATGGCTCAACTATTAATTTGTTGTAATACTTTTCTGAGTCATTTAATATTGGTACATCAACTGACTCTGAACCTATGCTTTTTAAAAGATATAATTGGAGATTTAAATTTTATATCCATAACATGCAAAGGCGTAACGCCCATTATGCACAGTACGCATGTGCGTAATGCAAAAAAAATCCGAGAACAGGTCGAGGCTGTTTGTAATTGTTCTATCGAATATCCTCTTAAAATTGACTCAAAAAACTATTTTAAAAAATGCCTCAGAAAAGGCTCAGAATGCATCTATAGGTGTCCCGAGTTTCAACATTTTCACCGGGGGGGGTGGTGGCACCCAAATTTCCCCGCTCAGGCATGCCTTTGGCATGCGTAATGCAAAAAAAATTCTGGCTACACCCCTATACATGTATCTAAATTATTAATATTCATGTCACTATTTCTCTTTCATCAACAGGTAATACCAATCGAATCCAGCATGAAGGGAAACCGCCATAACTTTCCTCTTTTTTTACACGGAGCTGTCATTTTTCTGTCATTTATGCTTTTGGTGTTTGGAATTCTGGGATACCTGCGCTTTGGTCAGCACGTTGCTCAGATGATCAACATAAACATTCCCCCGGGATCCTTGGTTTCTCTCGTGGTAAACATCTGTCTGTGTGTTGGTGTTGTCCTCACGTTCCCGCTACAGCTTTTCCCCGTTATTCAAATGGCCGAGCTTTATATATTCGGAGATGGTGAGTTTGTGCTGATTTTCATGGATTTTTTCTTCAGGTCAAATGGGTGTAGCTTGATCTGCACCTTGGGGGGGGGGCTTAACTTCCACATGCAGAGCAAGCTGTTGTAGCACACGCCTGCCATGGGTGCAGCTGTCGACTTACGTCGGTTCCTCCGTCCAGGACAAGAACATTTTTCTTCTTTATTTTTAACTTTATATTCAGGGGTCGAATTTTACACTATTCTGCAAATAGTAAATTTCGAAATGGAATAGTAAAACAATTCTTCCAATATTCTTCAGCTACATTTTTCTGCAGAACAAATCCTTGTGCTACTAAGACCTTTCTCATGCACTTACCAGTACAAAATAAACGTCTTTTTGGTCGAGACTAATGTTTGGAGTGAGTTCGTTTGTAATTCCAGCTAGTACGCAGTAATGCATAGACTGGTATATAAACAATTGTTCGTTACGCAATGTTATACAGGGTGACATAGCACAGTCAGGAAAACTAGTGGTACATTAATAATTGAAGGGATAGGACATTTTTAGACGGAATAGTGTTTTTTTGAAATTCACTATTCCTTTGGGATAGTTGTAAAAAAAAAAAAATCTCAACCCCTGATATTGGTTTGTCTGGATCAAAACCTAACCAGACCTTGCCCATTTCAGGGGAGCTCTTGCTCCTCATCACTCTTCCGAGACTAGTTCAGGGAGAGTAATTTTTAGCTCCCCTTAATGTGAATTAAAAACATATATAGCACTAAAAGAAGGAAATGTGTTATTTAATGATGCACTCAACACATTTTATTTACAGTTATATGGGTCAGACATATGGTTAAGGACCACACAGATATTGAGAGAGGAAACCCGCTGTCGCCACTTCATGGGCTACTCTTTTTGATTAGCAGCAAGAGTTCTTTTATATGCACCATCCCACAGACAGGGTAGTACATACCACAGCCTTTGATGTACCAGACGTGCACTGGCTGGAGCAAGAACTAGCCAAATGGGTCGATCCAAAACCGACTGTGCATCAAGCAAAAACTTTACCACTGGGCTGCGTCTTGCCCCTGGTTAAATATTAATGCTCAATACGGTAATATCGTAATGGAAAGAAAGAAGTGTTTTATTTAACGACACACTCAACACATTTTATTTACGGTTATATGGCGTCAGACATATGGTTAAGGACCACACAGATTTTTAGAGGAAACCCGCTGTCGCCACTACATGGGTTACTCTGCCGATTAGCAGCAAGGGATCTTTTATTTGCGCTTCCCACAGGCAGGATAGCACAAAACATGGCCTTTGTTGAACCAGTTATGGATCACTGGTTGGTGCAAGTGGTTTACACCTACCCATTGAGCCTTGCGGAGCACTCACTCAGGGTTTGGAGTAGGTATCTGGATTAAAAATCCCATGCCTCGACTGGGATCCGAACCCAGTACCTACCAGCCTGTAGACCGATGGCCTGCCACGACGCCACCGAGGCCGGTATATATCGTAATGGCTCTCCATTATCTAAGTTTGAGGAGCAATTAATCATTTGCCTCAAAAAAAGACTTTCACAGAGAGGTCAGCTGTCGGACCTTTTATATTGATTTTTAGTTTGATTAACAGTCAATAGAATAAAAATGGGTGGCTTGACTAAAATTCCTTGCACTGAAAAAGAGAGAGGGGAGAAACTTCACTTATTATCATGTATATTTCAGTTTTCTTTCCAAATGATAATTTAAAAAGAAAAAAGAAAAAAATTCAAATTTTTCTACATTTTATTCTAAAGTCTCCGTGATATGTACTGTTTTGTCTGTGGGGAACGTTCTTATATAGAAGATTGCTGACTACTTTACTGGTATGAGTAGCCTACGTGGTAGCAACATAGCAACAGGTTTCAGGGTTAGGGTTAGGAACGTTCTTATATAGAAGATTGCTGACTACTGGTATGAGTAGCCTACGTGGTAGCAACATAGCAACAGGTTTCAGGGTTAGGGTTAGGAACGTTCTTATATAGAAGATTGCTGACTACTTTACTGGTATGAGTAGCCTACGTGGTAGCAACATAGCAACAGGTTTCAGGGTTAGGGTTAGGAACGTTCTTATATAGAAGATTGCTGACTACTTTACTGGTATGAGTAGCCTACGTGGTAGCAACATAGCAACAGGTTTCAGGGTTAGGGTTAGGAACGTTCTTATATAGAAGATTGCTGACTACTTTACTGGTATGAGTAGCCTACGTGGTAGCAACAGGTTTCAGGGTTAGGGTTAGGAACGTTCTTATATAGAAGATTGCTGACTACTTTACTGGTATGAGTAGCCTACGTGGTAGCAACATAGCAACAGGTTTCCTCTTTCTCTCTCTGGGGACGGGACATAGCCCAGTGGTAAAGCACTCGCTTGGGATTAATCCCCGTCGGTGGGCCCATTGGGCTATTTCTCGTTCCAGCCAGTGCACCACGACTGGTATATCAAAGGCCGTGGTATGTACTACCCTGTCTGGGATGGTGCATATAAAAGATCCCTTGCTGCGAATCAGAAAGAGTAGCCCATGAAGTGGTGACAGCGGGTTTCCTTCCTCAATATCTGTGTGGTCCTTAACCATATGTCCAACGCCATATTACCGTAAATAAAATGTGTCGAGTGCATCATTAAATAAAACATTTCCTTCCTTCCTTCTTTCTCTCTCTTGACAAATTATCAAAATAACAAATTTTTTAGACAGCAGTTATATTTTAAAATATGCTGAGATATCGTTAAACAAATTTTATTCAATGATATTGCTTTCATGTAATCAGAACAGAAAGCCCATATCTCAATGGAAAATTATCATCATTTCATTGGCTGTTAAGATGTCTAATGGAATATTGGGGGGGAGGGGGGAAGAGATGCCATTAGTTAGAGGTCAGGTTAAGTATTCACACAAAAAAAGAGAGACAAATTATATAAAGTTTCTTTTTTCACTTTTGTTTTATGTAGGTCGACTCTGTGGTCCAAAGAAACGAATGCTGCAGCAAAGCAACAGACATTACGAAGCTACAGACAGTGACGCAGAACAAACTGACGGCCAGATAAACGGGACGGCGGAGGATTACCAGGTGTTAATACCAAACGGTTCCACGGACGCAGCAAACAGCACTCCTGGCACCATCTCGGACAAGGTTAGTGACACTTTCCATTCCATTGGCGGGGGGTGGGGGTTTGGGCAGGATATAGCCCAGTGGTAAAGCGGTCGGTCTGGGATCGATCCCATTGGGCTATTTCTCGTTCTAACCAGTGCACCACGACTGGCATATCAAAGGCTGTGGTATCTACTACCCTGTCTGTGGGATGGTGTATATAAAAATCCCTTGCTGCTAACTGAAAAGAGTAGCCCATGAAGTGGCGACAGTGGGTTTCATCTCTCAATATCTGTGTGATCCTTAACCACATGTTTGACGCCATATAACCATAAATAAAATGTTTTGAGTGCATCGTTAAATAAACCATTTCCTTCCTTCCTTCCATTGGCGGGATTTAGCTTGGTTGGTTGAGTGCACACCTGAGGTGCTTTCATCGCAGGATCAGATCACCTCAATGGATCCTTGAAGTGAATGAGTTTTTTCTCGTTCCAACCCGTGCATCACAACTGGTCAAAGGCCGTGGTATGTGTTTTCCTGTCTGTGGGAAAGTGCATATAAAAGATCCCTTGCTGCATGAGGATAAATGTTGCAGGTTTTCTCTGATGATGACTAATTACCAAATGTTTGATATCCAGTAGCCGATAATTAATTACTCAATGTGCTCCAGTGGTGTCGTTATACAAAACAAACTTAAACTTTCCATTCCATTTTTGTCTTGCCTTTATAAAGTGAAAAGTCAAGATAGAGGAATTACTTTTCTGACAGAAGTGGCAAAAACTTTTGCATTAAGGTTTCTCATTTAGATCATTTTCTGACAAAGTATATGTCCAGGGTTAATGAAACTTGGTTTATAGTTGCACCTCATCGCACTTCTACTAAAAGGTTTACGGTAGGCAAGACATTGAAAATGCTAAATCGTACATCACAAAGTTATTAAACTATATATTTTGTTAAATTATGCTGGTAACATTAATTATAAGAATTGACAGCAAGTATATTTTCCGATTTAAAAATATGAATTGAAAAGAACATTGTGCTCACTTTTTGCATGAACATCTATGCAAAGTTGTACTGTGTGACACAGTCAATCACCTGATCAGAGGTCATGACCTCTCAGAAAGCAAATTCCACAATGTGAAGAGATGATAAATATCACATGGCTATTTCTTCCGTCTTTTTCAGGTTGCAGCATGGAAAAGAAATATTTTACGCACATTTATTGTGCTGTCAGCGGCTGGGTTTGCTGTTTTGTTTAGAAACAGTTTTGCCTATCTTAATGGATTTGTTGGTGAGTATTCATTTGTAATATCCTTTTGCTACATAATATTAAACATTTATAAGCTAACATAGTTTATATGGGCCGTTGAAATCCTGGCCTATGACCTCTGGTTAATGACATAAGATATACATCACAGTGATAAAAATATGCAGAATGTTTTACTAGTCCACCGGACAAATACATCTAGAAATCTACGTGTCCGCCAATATTTTCACTTGTCAAAATAAATGGTTTATTTTATTTAAGTATCAGGATGAAGTTTGTGATTGCTAAAAATGAAACTACACTGAAAATGTTTACTTGTCCACTGGACAACCACAGAGTCACATTTTGCTTGTCCGAATAGATTTTCACTTGTTGGGACAAACTGACAAGTGCTCATTTCGAACACTGCATCACTCGTGACGTCACATTCATACCGTATTGTTTCTGTTTGTAGCGCCCCCTCTAATATAAGCGCCCCCTATGATCACGAGAAATGTATCATGAAACGGTACCCGTAAAATAGTAAAACTGGCTTACCTGACTTGCAATGATTATAATCGGTAAACAAATAAAATCCAAACAGGTGAAGCACTACGACACTAGTATGGGCGAACAGTATGTCACACATGTCGTTTATCAAATGTATGTCGCTGTTATCTCCACGCAGAATGAACGCACGACACTCCGTTAATGCTGTTCAAAACCGGAAGTACAAACATACCGGTAGGTATTTACACCGACACCGTAACACCGCTTAAAAAACGGGTAAATGATAACTTTAACTAAACTGCAAACTGGAGTCAAATGACAATAATTTGTGTACACAGTGACAATCGAAACGTGTCAGTTACAAACTACCGGCCAGAGCTATCAAATACACTCCGCAGGCCCTATATGCCTACGTGCACAGTACCATGTATTTCGATAAATCAGCTGACGATGTACGGTACGCTATGTCATTTCAACAAGAAAACATCACTGGTGGAGTGACTCGGCGGCAAAGCTTTTGATGTCTCAGCGAGCCAGACGCATTGACAGTTTGATACGAGGATTTTTCACACATATTACGAAACGTGTTCTAGTACTCTAATTAGCGCGCCCCCTTTGTGTTTTGCATCGCGCCCGGGCGCTACAAATAGGAACAATACGGTAGCTACATTACAAAATCGCTAATTTGACCTATGACCTCTAGTTACTGACGTAGGATTATCGGCTTTATCCTGTTCAGGCCTGGATGAAAAATTCCGCTCAGCAAGCCTCATGGAATTTCCCATTCTTACCTTCACAGAATAAAGCCGATATTCTACATTTCATTAACTAGTTATTCTGTATTTAATATTACAGGTTCTATAGGCAGTACGACACTGGCCTACATTATGCCGTCCCTGATTCACACCAAACTTGGAGGTACTGACTTGAAGAGACCCATCCGGCTGAAGAACTACATGATAGTAGTGGTAGGAGTTGTGTGTGGTGTGGCCAGCTTGTGTGCCACTATTATCGAGTTGGTTAACAATACGTCCGTATGAACACACACACACACATTTTAATGTTAGGGCATAATATTATACTACGAGTTGTGTGTGGCGTGGCCAGCTTGTGTGCCACAATTATTGAGTTGGTTAACAATATGTCCGTTTGAACACATACATTTTAATGTTAGGGCATAATATTATAATTATACTAGGAGTTGTGTGTGGCATGGCTAGCTTGTGTGCCACGATTATCGAGTTGGTTAACAATACGTCCATTTGAACACACACACATTTTAAGGTTGGGGCATAATATTTTAATGTTACGGCATAATATTTTATGTGAACCATCTTTTTGTTCATGTGCTGATCAGTTATACAACTTTAAATTGTTGCGAACTGCTAATAGGTGTTGTGGTGAACCATTAAATTCTAAAATTAAAAGTTGTAGGGCTGAATTTATGAAGCCTGTTTTTGTTAAATGCAGGTTTTAAATCACAAATGCAGGTGTTTTATCATTGTAAATATATGTAGTTACATGCATGGAAGTCAAAAACGGACTTTGTAACTTCAGCCCTTAGTATTCAGGGTTACCAACACTTAATGTATTCCAAAAATCCATATATTGGAGAGATAAAAAAAAAATTCTCAAGTGATTTTTAGACACAGTATGCAAAAAATAGTTTGTTATTAATTTGTCAAGCCAGTGTAGTAATTTACGTATTGCGAAGCCAGGTTAGGTAACTCACGATTTGTGTAAAAATAATTTGTATAATCAAACAATTGGATACCTAGGTAGAAATCATGTTACAGTTCCCAAAGATTCTGAAATATTGGTCCATGCATGACATCCAGGCCCATCGGAGCAGTTTTTTTAAGTGTGTGGAGGGGTGGGGTGGGGAGGAATGAACAGCACCCAAGATGAATTGAATGGCATTAAATGCCTTTTCTTGGCATCTGAATCGCAACATTAGCCATTTTGAAAAAAACTATTTAAAAACTATTTTAAGGATTATTTTGTATAGTAATATAACCAAAGAATAATTTTATTTAGATGGCCGTAAATGCACCAGATCTCAGACGGGGGGTGGGAGGAAGCATTAATCACGATCCAAGACATTGGGGGATATGTCCCTTCCCTGTGAAAATTTAAAAATTGAATGGCTTTAACTGTTGTCCATCCAGCTTTACAACTATAAAACATCATCACTGACCCAAGTGTCCAACATAAAATATGTACTTTTAAACCTACATTTTCCAAATTGTAAGAAAACAACTAATGTAAAACTATTCGTGTGCAATATTTTAGGAGAGATCTTAGTGAATCTAATTATACAAATAAAATTTACAGATTCTGAAGAACTTAATTAATATTTTAAAAATATTCTTTTAAAATCCTACGATCGTGATCCATGACATCATTGTTTGACGCTTTCACGAAATTTATGGAGTTATTACCGTTTTATTGGGACCCCCTGCAAGCAAGCAATTTTGCCTCTTACCTGTTTGTGTCAGTCCGTCCGTTTGTTTGCGGATATCTCTGATTGTGATATCAGGAGATTCCTGTTCTTCCATGCTCCCTGTGGTCGATTGTTGTGCACCATTTTAATTTTTCATCTCTTCTATTGATGACCACAGTAACTTGTATTGCCCTAGAGGCAACCCGATCTCTTTAACGTCTCTGTCATCTAATAGTATGAGCACTTCTCTAGAGTTCAGTTCTTCACTGTGCAAAACTTATGCTGTTTTTCTAGTTAGTCCCAGCTCTTTCGCCCATGTGTCAAATTTAAGTTTTCACTTTTCTCTGCTTCACTGTCCACTATCTCAGGTTGTGGTGTAAAAACCTCTCCTGTTGCAGCCATTTTTCACATAAATCTTAGTTGTTGTTACACAATGTGTATTATCATCATATTAGTTATAAATTTGCAATTTTTATTTTTATTTGGATTTTTTTTGCGCAAAGCGAAAGAAAACTTGACCGCTGTTCTGGTCTGCAAGCTAGCAAGTGACTTTCCCAGAAGCTGTGAACTCTCTTTCACCATATCAGGGCAGTTGTTTATAAACAAGTGCGGGGCCTGGTCTTTCTCTCTCTAAACTAAATTAAAGTTTTATTTCCACATAAGTGAAAGACACTTGTGGTGTCCCTGTTGGTTTCATATTTATCAAGCCATGTCCTAGGCTTTTCTGTTGCTGAGTCTTTAAAACTATTTGGGGTTTTAAAACATGGACAACTTGCTAATGGTTTGCTTGTACCGATTTCATTTTCGTGTCCATATCATTTGCCTTTTTTCCAGTGACATGTTGGGTTTGTATGCTAGGGTTATCAAAATGGCTGTTGTAAGTCGAGTTTCGATGCCTCGGCGGGAAGGTATTGGCTTACCTTCATTTAGTTTTACCATCTTGATGACAAAGTAATAGGGGTCGTATTATGCATCTCCACCATATGTTGTGGGATTGTCCTTTTTTTTCACAAATCTCAACCCAGATTGGGGAATTAGTAAAGATTTTTATTCTTCTAAAATGCTGACAACGTTCACCTCAGGGCACCTGTTGCAACAGAGTTACTTGTTTTTCAGTATAAATGTAACAAAAACTACTTGCCACACAACTATATCATCAAACATAAGTTTAACAACAACATCAAGGGCTCAATATTTATTTTACTTCTGTCAATAACTTTGCTATTAATTTATTTTACAAATGATAGTCTTAACTGCTTTCTTTAAAAGCTTTTCGATTACTCCATTGTAAACACTGTTAGCTTGTGAGTCATCATCATACCACACATGACGTATTCTGTGTTCCACGATCATGCCATCAAAGAAATCTCCTCTTTAATCTGGTTGCATCATTCAGGTTTGTTTTGTTGTTGGTTCCTCCACAATGAAATGGCCAGTTTGACTAACATATATCTTTTTCATTTGTATGTTGTCAAGGTAGTTGATGACTTACTTTTGTGCCCTTCATTCTGGAGGAGAGAGGTAGCACATGGTAGCATTTGGAGCATATTTATTAGCAGCATCAGACATTCTCACCATTTCTACAGCATCGGTATTGTGGCAGTGCTGACTCTGTCTCCTTCCCATTGGGCTATTTCTTGTTCCAGCCA
Organism: Gigantopelta aegis; assembly: GCF_016097555.1. NCBI lineage: Eukaryota > Metazoa > Mollusca > Gastropoda > Neomphalida > Peltospiridae > Gigantopelta > Gigantopelta aegis. The sequence goes on from NC_054706.1 coordinate 64,132,911, forward strand.
GTGCACCACAACTGGTATATCAAATGCCGTGGTATGTGCTATTCTGTCTGTGGGATGATACATATAAAAGATTCCTTGCTACTAACAGGAAAATGTAGCATGTTTCCTCTCTAAGACTGTATGTAAAAATTACCAAATGTTAACATCCAATAGCCAATGATTAATAAATCAATGTGCTTTAGTGGTGCCATTAAGTAAAGCAAACTTCTTTAATCTGGTTGCATCGTTCACCTTTGTTTTGTCATTGTTTCCTCCCAGTAAAATGGCCAGTTTGACCAACTTATCTCTTTTTTTCATATGTAGGTAGTCGAGGTATTTTTTTGTGTGCACTTGATTCTGGAGGAGAGGTAGCACACATAGCATTTGGTTCATATTCCTTAGCAGCACCAAACGTTCCCATGATTTCTTCAGCATCAATATTGTGGCAGTGTGCCTACTCTGTCTCCTTCTTGAGTTCATCAGTAATATCAATGCCGAAGTGTGGGTACTGCCTATCCACAACTTCAACCACTTCAAAAGGCATGCTCTCACCATGGAGGCAGACATAGGCTCATCCATGTGTGTTTTGTTACAGCATGAACAGAGTTTCGTCATTGGCAGATAGTTGATTTCCGAAAACGTCAATTTTTGTTGAACCTCTGTCCTTCAGCTTCTCGATGATTTTTTTTTTTACAGTGCTTAACATTTTACCACTTTCAACAGGCATCCTCAGAAATCCTCATCACATCATTGAGAGTAGCATTGTTATTTCACATTGTGAATTTTGATTTGATACGGTTTTGTGTGGGGAAAAAAACCTTTCACACTGTACTGTTGAAATGGGCACCACAACATTTCAGCAGAATGAGAATGTTTGGCAACACTTCTCTGTACTTGGTTCAAATGTGACTTAAAACACTCAATCAGTGATGAGCCACTGTAACTATTGGCTGCCAATCTTTTGAACTGTTTGTATTTGGACACACATTGAATGGTGTTAATCAGGGGTGGGAATTCTCCTCGGATCAGCTGTTTTCCTCATGGAACAATGCGTTTCCTCACATTTTAATCATCCTTAAAATGGCAGAGTTTAAAATAAAATAAAAATACAAGCGTGATTTTTTTCAATTTAGGTGTGCATTATTTCACGCCCATCAGATTGAGTTGACGGGGGTTCACAGGCGTGATGGCGCTCGCCACCGTCACAAAAGTCTGCTTACAAATAATTTAATATATCAAAGATAAATAAGTTGTCAAGTTCCAGTTCAAAACTATAAAATTATTGTTTAATAGTCCAAATTAATTGAATGGCAACATCCTGTTTGTTTTACTACTTGCATTATGTGCAGCTATAAACCAAATAAAGCACACTAATGCAATCAACAAAACAAACTACCACTCAGTAATGCAATAAGAATGTGAAGGTTAATTAAAACAAACCTGCTCAGTCTTTTCTTATATGACTTTAACTGGCACATATTGACCCTGCTTTTGAGATGTTTCCCATCCTTTGAAAGGGTCACGGTGCCCTTTGGGTGAATGGCTTCAATGGTATATGGTTTCAACCAGTCTGTTTCCAGGCGGCTACCTTTACGTCCTAGTTTGACCATATTCCGTCTCAGCTCCTCATTTCCAACCACAAACTCCCTTTATGGCCTATTTTGACCATATTCCATCTCAGCACCTCGTTTCCAACCACAAACTCCCTTTATGGCCTAGTTTGACCATATTCCATCTCAGCACCTCGTTTCCAACCACAAACTCCCTTTATGGCCTAGTTTGACCATATTCCATCTCAGCACCTCGTTTCCAACCACAAACTCCCTTTATGGCCTAGTTTGACCATATTCCATCTCAGCACCTCGTTTTCAACCACAAACTCCCTTTATGGCCTAGTTTGACCATATTCCATCTCAGCACCTCGTTTTCAACCACAAACTCCCTTTATGGCCTATTTTGACCATATTCCATCTCAGCACCTCGTTTTCAACCACAAACTCCCTTTATGGCCTAGTTTGACCATATTCCGTCTCAGCACCTCGTTTCCAACCACAAACTCCCTTTATGGCCTAGTTTGACCATATTCCGTCTCAGCACCTCGTTTCCAACCACAAACTCCCTTTATGGCCTAGTTTGACCATATTCCGTCTCAGCACCTCGTTTCCAACCACAAACTCCCTTTATGGCCTAGTTTGACCATATTCCGTCTCAGCACCTCGTTTCCAACCACAAACTCCCTTTATGGCCTAGTTTGACCATATTCCATCTCAGCACCTCGTTTCCAACCACAAACTCCCTTTATGGCCTAGTTTGACCATATTCCATCTCAGCACCTCGTTTCCAACCACAAACTCCCTTTATGGCCTAGTTTGACCATATTCCATCTCAGCACCTCGTTTCCAACCACAAACTCCCTTTATGGCCTAGTTTGACCATATTCCATCTCAGCACCTCGTTTCCAACCACAAACTCCCTTTATGGCCTAGTTTGACCATATTCCATCTCAGCACCTCGTTTCCAACCACAAACTCCCTTTATGGCCTAGTTTGACCATATTCCATCTCAGCACCTCGTTTCCAACCACAAACTCCCTTTATGGCCTAGTTTGACCATATTCCGTCTCAGCACCTCGTTTCCAACCACAAACTCCCTTTATGGCCTAGTTTGACCATATTCCGTCTCAGCACCTCGTTTCCAACCACAAACTCCCTTTATGGCCTAGTTTGACCATATTCCGTCTCAGCACCTCGTTTCCAACCACAAACTCCCTTTATGGCCTAGTTTGACCATATTCCGTCTCAGCACCTCGTTTCCAACCACAAACTCCCTTTATGGCCTAGTTTGACCATATTCCGTCTCAGCACCTCGTTTCCAACCACAAACTCCCTTTATGGCCTAGTTTGACCATATTCCATCTCAGCACCTCGTTTCCAACCACAAACTCCCTTTATGGCCTAGTTTGACCATATTCCATCTCAGCACCTCGTTTCCAACCACAAACTCCCTTTATGGCCTAGTTTGACCATATTCCATCTCAGCACCTCGTTTCCAACCACAAACTCCCTTTATGGCCTAGTTTGACCATATTCCATCTCAGCTCCTCTTTCCAACCACAAACTCCCTTTATGGCCTAGTTTGACCATATTCCATCTCAGCACCTCGTTTCCAACCACAAACTCCCTTTATGGCCTAGTTTGACCATATTCCATCTCAGCTCCTCATTTCCAACCACAAACTCCCTTTATGGCCTAGCTTGACCATATTCCATCTCGGCACCTCATTTTCAACCACAAACTCAAATTATTTCACTCCCTTGCTCGTTTTTAGCCTCATACTGCTTTTTCTGTTTATTTTGTGCCATCTGGATCATGGCTTTCACCTACAACACAGACAAGACATAAAATTACAAAAAGCACTGAAATCATTACATGCTTGTATGATGTGCAGTCAGTCTAGGATTGATCCCCCGTTTATGGGCTCATTTGGGCTATTTTTCATTCCAGCCAGTGCACCACAACTGGTATATCAAATTCCATGGTGTGTGCAAGACTCTCTGTTATTGTGCATATAAAAGATCCCTTCCTACTAATGGAAAATGTAATAAGTTTGCTCTCTAAGACTATGTCCAAATTACCAAATGTTTGGCATTCAGTTGCCAATGATTAATAAATCAATGTGCTCTAGTGGTGTTATTAGACAAAAGAAACTTTAACTTTCTTCTAAGTTTATCCTGGGTTTTTTTTTTTTTGCCAAGTCACCAACTATTAGTTCTTTCTACCATGCTTAATGAATCAGGCATTTCCTTTGGTATATTGTCACCTTTACTCTTAAGGGAAGAATTTTTCTCAACTTTGGTCTGCAAAATAGATGCATATCAGTTTCAAGAAAAGTTACACATTTGGTACATTTGTGAATTCATGGAGTAGAGGTAACAAAATAGTGAACAAGTATACTTTTGGATTATTTTGGTATATTGAATGTGTGTCCAATTTACTCAGTATCCCCCCATTAGTCATACCCTTATTTGTCATACAGTTTATAACTACACAGGTCAAGGTTTGGTGCACACTTAATCATCTGCCCGTTACCCAGATAAAAATGGTATGATCCCACATAGTTGTATATTGTATGACTAATGAAAAAAAGGCTTATAATTATTTAATCATTTTATTGATAAAAAAAATGAAAATGTCAATATTGTATCCAGAGAACAAAGCACGTTTATGCAGTTTGCACTTATTGTCTCTTGATCACTTAAGCAAGTTTCAGTAGAAAGCCGACAGCATCTAAGAACTGAAGTGGCGTCTTGACTCTCTGCTGCAATTGATCCTTGAGTCTAACTAGTCTGTTTTCAATCTCTCTGTACACACGCTTGCGGGATGGAGGAGCGGCGCCGAAGTCAATCTGGGAAATCTTGGCTCTGTCTGCAAACTCGATCTTCTTAATAATGTCCACAAAACGATAGATGTTCGGGTGGTAGTGGGGCATTGCTTTGTTGAGACGGTTGTGGAATCCTTCCAGATTGTTGTTGTGCATGGCCCATTGGTCTCATGGTGGTTCCAGAGTGGCAGGGGGAAGCGAGCATCATCAATCCAGTTGACGATCATGTAGTCATTGAACTCTTGGGCACGAGGAACATTTGGTGTCGAGTCCATGGCTTCAATCCACGCATCCTGAACTTTGTTTTGTGGTAGTAGAGCTAATCCGGCAGCCCTGCGGATCCACTGTTGGACGGGAGGATCTTCCTTGTACTGCACTGCAAGTCCCAGGTTCTGCACCTTCCTCCACAATGCCTGACAGTAATGGAAGTAACAACCCTTGACCTCGGCGTTAGGAAACTCCCTCTCAACAGCACGAATGGCAGCCAACTCAAAGTCTGTCTGGACTGTAGCAGGGTCAAGAGTTAGGTTGAGTCGTGTCTGAACTTTGGTCTGCAGTAGGTGTCTATTTGTCTGTCGTGCAGCAAGACATATACAAGTGCGTATGTGGTTGACCCGCTCCTGGCATGAAGAATGTAGACTTGATCCCAGAGTTCAGGACATGAAGAAAAGGTGCCGTCCATGTAGATCGTGTCGGCCGACTACAAAGCACGAAGCTGTTGATCAGTGGAGAAGATCAGTATCTTATCTGCATCACCATCAGCGGTCAAGAGGAAAGGGCGGCCATCAGCAGTCTCTGTCCATACTCCATTAAGGTCCACATCGGATCTTGTCAGGGGAAGTGCAGGGATCTGCTTCCATCAATGTCTGTACAGTGCGCTGCTCATGCTGGGGAATGCTGGCAATACTCAGACTTGACCTGGATGTGTTTGACTATCTCTTCATTGTAAACAGCACTCAACAGTGTTGTTTCTTCTCTGGCCCGCTTTCGCATAGTGCTGAGGAACCTCAGACGCTCTGAATCTTGTGGTGGGTGGGTGTGGTCAGTGGTGTTCCTGACGTGATCTCCAATGGTAGTACATCTTCCATTACAAGTCTTGATGACACATTTCCAATGAGTACAAGTCTGTCGAACAGCATTCTTGTTGTAGAGGTGACCATCTAAGAAGACTTGGGGCGTACCCCTCTGCGACAATAAATACTCCACTCTCCGAAGTCTAGCCATGGTGCAAGTATGCCATGATTTGGTATTCCACAGTTATATATACCCAAATGTCTCAAAAGCTACTAATTAAATAAACTTGTTATAATTGGAGAACAGTACTTCACAATTAGAATTCTGTCAAAACATTTATACTTAAAAGATAGATGGGATGGGATGGGAACTCTATTTACGTGCCCATATCCACAAGGGTTCAGGCACGCCCACCTCGGATTTGGCCTCTGACTTCGCCAGTGACCAACTCCGGGGCGGGAAGGGGGTAGGGGAGTGGGAGGTGTGGAAGTATGAAGGGGACAATTTTTAAACTGTGGTAAGACCACTTAAAAAAGGAAAAATAAATAGGGTGTTAAACTTATATTATTATTACTTTAAAATAGTAATTTGGAGCACCAATTGAATTTAAATTAACCAGGTTATTAAATTAAATTATCAGTTAGTAGGTGCAAAGAGTATTTTCAATCGGGCTGATCAAAAAACCTAATATAATAAATATAATTAATAATAAAATATCAATTTATATTAATAAAGATAGATGTGATTTCAGCAGCTTGGAGATTATTTTATATCTCATTGCTACATCAAAACATGTCTCCTTCATGTTTCCTTCTCCTAAGAGCAACTCCTTATAACTGGAGAAACCATGAAAACAATTACTTCTGTGTGTTCATTATTATAAAAACATTTCTACTTCAAAGCTGCTGCCCACAGGAGTTATGATTACAACAGTGACTAGTTAGCAGTGAGACACAGCCAATACCAGTTGGTCATTCAAGCCGAGATAATCCTCTGAGACCATTCTCATTCCCCACACAGGTGTGCTCAGTTTACTTACTGCTTGACTGCTTTCCTAATTGTATTACTATTGACCATATGACTAATGGGAGGTAACCATTTACTCAGGTGACCCTTTAGGCCCATGACCTCTTGTTAAACAAAGAGTTTGCATCCTTCTTAGAAAATCATCTAATCATTATTTGAGATCTACTTTACTGGCTTCATACAACTGTTTAGATATCTACTTAAATACTGGCTTCATACAACTGTTTAGATATCTACTTAAATACTGGCTTCATACAACTGTTTAGATATCTACTTATAGGGTGTATACTACCAAATCAAATCCCATAGACGACAATAGTAACATATGTGGCTAAAACTCCTACCTGCAGAATATCAATCAACATAAACGCCACGGATATAAATACTACCACCCCTCACACTTAAAGTGAATCAGAAAAAATTGGGGGTCAAGCTGCTTGTTTTTGAGATAACAGGTAGCATCTATGACTACCCTAGTTCCGCACAAAATTTGAGTACTTTTTTTTACAGGTATCCCATACATGTTTCAAGCACAAGGCTACTTGACACATTGGTACTAGATGAAATAAAATTGCATATTTGTTTTACCCAGATGAAATTATAATTTTTTTACAATCAACACACTCACATTTATAACCAATCACAGGACTTGTGGTGTTCACTTCTCTATCAAAAGTTTGGTGCACCTCGAACTTTGACCCAGCCGGAAGTTATTTGGTTTAGTACTACCTAAATACTGGCTTCATACAACTGTTTAGATATCTACTTAAATACTGGCTTCATACAACTGTTTAGATATCTACTTAAATACTGGCTTCATACAACTGTTTAGATATCTACTTAAATACTGGCTTCATACAACTGTTTCGCGATCTACTTTACTGGCTTTACACAACTTTTTCGGGATCTACTTTACTGGCTTCATACAACTGTTTCGAGATATACTTTACTGGCTTCATACAACTGCTTCGATGTCTACTTTACTGGCTTTATACAACTGCTTCTTACCAATTGTAAATTTTCACAGTAATTTATGACAACAGTAAGCTACATCGCGTTGTGGAGTAGGCTGGCAATTGTAGAAAAAAGTTACAATCACATTGGTAAATATTAATAATAGTAGTACTAAAATTGCTTCGTGGAACGAGGTCCAGTGTTTATTTCATGTTGTTATTATTAATGTGTGGTTATGATATTTTATATTCGGTGAAAAAAACTAAAGGTTGGTGATTAAGATATGTTTATACATTAAATAGTTTATTTTATTATTGATTGTGCAGATATTATACAAATTTCCTGTAAAACTCTTTCTTTATACATTAAATAATTAATTTTATTATTAATTGTGCAGATATTGTACAAATTTCCTGTAAAACTCTTTCTTTATGATTTAATAATTTATATTATTGTTGATTGTGCAGAAATTATATATTTCAAGATTTTTAAATTATAGTTTTTTTTTATTTTCAATTTATTTTCATGCTTTTATCCAATTGAGGTTCAAGTACACTGTCCTGGGCACACCTCGGCTATCTGGGCTGTGTGTCCAGGACAGGGGGTTAGTTGTTAGTTGGTTAGTGGTAAGTGAGAGAGAAGAGGGTGTAGTGGCCTTACACCTACCCACTGAGCCCTTAAGAACTCTCTCTGTAGTCTGATGGCTTAACCACTGCACCACCGAGGCCGGTCAAATTCTTGTATGGTTGAATAAGTGGGTTTTTTCTTTTTTACAAGAAACAACAAAACACTTTACATGTAATGTAGCCCAAGTGCTTTCAGTCTGGGTTTTTTAAGTTCAAATACAGTTTTAAAAATGTTATGCAAGTATAATCAACATGACATCAACAATAACGTCACCAGGGTTGTTGAAATGTAGGGCTGAATTTACAAAGCCTGTGTATGTCTTATACACATGTAACTGCACATACATTTACAATGCTTAAACACCTGTGTATGTCTTAGACACGTGTAACTACACATACATTTACAATGCTGAAACACCTGTGTATGTCTTACACACGTGTAACTACACATACATTTACAATGCTCAAACACCTGTGTATGTCTTAGACACGTGTAACTACACATACATTTACAATGCTCAAACACCTGTGTATGTCTTACACACGTGTAACTACACATACATTTACAATGCTTAAACACCTGTGTTTGTCTTACACACGTGTAACTACACATACATTTACAATGCTTAAACACCTGTGTTTGTCTTACACACGTGTAACTACACATACATTTACAATGCTCAAACACCTGTTTATGTCTTACACACCTGTAACTACACATACATTTACAATGCTTAAACACCTGTGTTTAAAGAAACACAGGCTTTGAAAATTTGGACACCGGCCTCGGTGGCGTCGTGGTTAGGCCATCGGTCTACAGGCTGGTAGGTACTGGGTTCGGATCCCAGTCGAGGCATGGGATTTTTAATCCAGATACCGACTCCAAACCCTGAGTGAGTGCTCCGCAAGGCTCAATGGGTAGGTGTAAACCACTTGCACCGACCAGTGATCCATAACTGGTTCAACAAAGGCCATGGTTTGTGCTATCTTGCCTGTGGGAAGCGCAAATAAAAGATCCCTTGCTGCCTGTCGTAAAAGAGTAGCCTATGTGTGGCGACAGCGGGTTTCCTCTAAAAAAAACAGTGTCAGAATGACCATATGTTTGACGTCCAATAGCTGATGATAAGATAAAAAATCAGTGTGCTCTAATGGCGTCGTTAAATAAACCAAACTACTTTTTTTTTTTTAATTTGGCCCGTAATGTTTGTTAGTATTTAGAGTAGAATTGAATAAATTAATTAAACATTTCTCAGTCTCCTCTACATTATGTTGCAAAACAAACCAAAACTACCTGGAGGAAACATTAAAAATTAATTTTGTGAACAAGAATAAAAATGTTTGTTAACATTCAAGAAGTGTAATTAGGTTGTTTTGTTAGTTATCTATATAGTTATATATTACCACCCAATAGCCGATGTGTACATATATGCTAAGATGTTATAAATTTAATTTTTTTAATTTACAATTCATAATTTGTTTAGCTGCATGTTTATCCAGTTTTTATATGTAAATGACTGGACTTCGTGGATAATTTTGCAAATAGCATAGTGTCCAGTTCTGCATTTTGAAACTTTTTAAAATCATGTTCGTTAAAATCAAATTTAGATGTGCATAAAAATGTAATGTCTTGTTAGATTTTTTGCTTGCCTTTTACAATATATAATTTTATGTTTTGTGATATCATATACCTTTTTTATAATTCCAAGGCTCTAACTTAAGAATAGGTTTTCCACAGCAATTTAAAAAAGAATTGCCATGGGTGAAACTGCCCACCAACAGTAATTTTGAGCCTGCCTATGGCAGTTTTTTAAAAAGTGACATTTGCAGCAAATAAAAATGACTGAAAGGTTATTTTGTTATATGTAGACATTTTTAATTGTACAAATGTTAAATATTGGCAGATAATGTACACCAGGTGTAGACATTTTGCCATTGTTGAGGAGCTTTATCGACGGCACAAAAATGCCATCAGTGATGCTATCTATCTACAGCAATTTATATCTCAACAACGGCAATTGCCGCCAGTGCCATTGTTAAATTCAAGCCCTGAATTTAATAGTTTTGTTTAAATATTGAGCCCATTTGTTCTGCTTTTAACATTCCATGTTTGATTAAAATTTCTGTGTGTGTGAGAGAGAGAGAGAGAGAGAGAGAGAGAGAGAGAGAGAGAGAGAGAGAGAGAGAGAGAGAGAGAGAGAGAGAGAGAGAGAGTGAGTGAGTGAGTGAGTGAGTGAGTGAGTGAGTGAGTGAGTGAGTGAGTGAGTGAGTGTGTGAGTGTGTGAGTGAGTGAGTGAGTGAATATGTGTGTGAGTGTGTGTGTGTGAGTATTTTGCTCAGTTTAAAATGTGAATCAGGGTATCAGTCTTTCATCCCATGTACATAAGAACTAGAATCTGTGAAAAACCTGGGAGTGTTCTTTTTATACTATCATCTATGATGGGTTGTATTATGGTATGGCATTGTACATCCGTCTGTTCACTTTTTCTTGACCATATCTTGCTTACAGATGCATACAGGACCATCAAACCTCAAATGTAGTCAAAGGATATATACATGTATAAGAAATAGAACTTTCGAAACAATTTATAAGGTACATGATATGGCCACTCATGTAGTATTCTTTTCTCCACTGTATTCGATAAGATTGTTGTAATTAATGTGAATTGGCATATTTTTCACCACCATAAGAGATTTTTTTCTTCTTCATATATTGTTTACTTTTTAGACATACACATATGCGTACCCGAGCTACGGTCCCTATAGAACTGTTAGATGCTACCTTGCAGTTTTATATATATTTATTACCCCAGCGGAATACAAATATTAATTTCACACTTCATGCATGGCTGTAACATACAGTACTATTGGACGATTTGATGCTTACAAACCAATGACTTTGTCACTACTGAATATGACATTTTCACAATTTGGTGCCCATACAAGTGATGTCAGGTAGTTTGCATTTATGCCTCTGTTTTCATTGTTCGATTTTCTAATAAGATGTTAAATATAATGCATCACAAGGGACATTTTGTTTAGTATTGCATCGTGATTTGCTACGCTAGTTTCAGAAATAGCTACACAAATTTCAAACATTAAACAGTAGTTGCTAATTGATTTTCAATTGACTAGAAATATTTCTACTCGATATTTTAAAAGCAAAATGTTCCCTGCATTATAGATTTCTTGGATAAAATAAATAGAACTTTGGATTTTAGAAATTATCTGTGGATCTAATTTAAATGCAAAGTTACATGTATAGCATATATTACATATGCATGTTACATATGCAGAACAGTGTAACATCATTTCTGTATGCATGTATGTGTATGGCAGTGTTCGAGATTAACGGTATCCCGATATCCTACGGATACCAGAATTTAATTTGGGATACCAGACTTCAAGAACCCAGTATCCCACCGGGATGCCATATAATACTAAATTCTGAGGTGGGATACCAGATTTTGAAATGTTAGTATCCAAATGGGATACTGGCCAAAATATTTAATCTCGAACACTGTATGGATCTTGAAAATAAAAGACCTTTACCCCCCAAAAAAACATAGCTGAGGTAATAAATAGAATAACAAAATGGGTACCAGTGACAGATATATTATGTCTCTCATAAAATCATTTCACTCAGGACACACATAATAAATTTATGGTGACACGTATATTCTGCTGGGTTATTTGGTAATGCTAAGCTTTTCTTATTTTGCTTGGTTTATAGATTTTACACCATTGCCTAAATAAATAAGTAGTATTGTGTTCTCCACTGTATTCGATATGATTGTTGTAATGTGAATTGGCATATTTTTCACCACCATAAGAGATTCTCCTTCTTTTTTTTTCATATATTGTTTACTTTTTAAATATACAGATATGCTACAGGGTTACTATAGAATTGTTAGATGCTACCTTGCAGAGGGCACTTATAACCAGCAGAATAAAAATATTAATTTCACGCTTCATGCATGGGCCGTATATATATTCTGCTGGATTATCTGGTAATGCTAAGCCTTTCTTATTTTACCAGAATGTTACATATTGCTTGGTTTATAGATTTTACACCATTGCCTAAATAAATAATTTCTTACATCTTTTGAGTTTTTATTTGTTACACAAGATAGCCTTGAAACTTGAAATTATTGACGTATGCATTTTACCAGCTGACAGGGGGTGCCCCAGTAGTAAAGCACGGTTGGTTTAGAATCGATTGCCGTCGGTGGGCCCACTGGGCTATTTCTCGTTCCATCCAGTGCACTATGACTGGTGTATCAAAGGTCATGGTATGTGCTATTCTGTGAGAAGGTGCATATAAAAGATCCCTTGCTACTAATGGAAAAATGTAGCAGGTTTTCTCTCTAAAGACTCCTCATTACCAAATGTTTGACATCCAATAGCCAATGATTATCATATCAATGTACTCTAGTGGCATCGTTAAACAAAACCAACAAACTTTACTAGGTGACATTTAAAAAATGTTTTACTCAAAATCTTGTAAATGTAATGCAAGCAAAATATTGTTTATGGCAATTTCTTGTTGATGATCCAAATTTTAATCCATATCTGTGAAGATGTTTTTGTTTAATGACACCACTAGAGCACATTAATTAATCATTGACTATTGGATGTTAAACATTTGGTAATTCATTAAGTCATCAGAAGAAACCCACTACATTTTTCCTAATGCAGCAAAGGATCTTTTATATGCATATTCCTACACACAGGAAAGCATGTACCAGTTGTGGTGAACCGGTTTGGAACGAGAAAACCCCCCAAGGTGGTTTGATCCTGCAGTACAAGCACCTGAAGCTAGTACTCTACCGAATGAGCTAAATCCTGCCCCCATACCTGTGATGTCACACTATTGTTCTAAATCCTGCCCCCATACCTGTGATGTCACACTATTGTTTTAAATCCTGCCCCCATACCTGTGATGTCACACTATTGTTCTAAATCCTGCCCCCCATACCTGTGATGTCACACTATTGTTCTAATTGCAGATTATTTTTGAAGAATCTACAACTGTAAAACAATGCAGTTTGAATGTTTTGTGCATTCGAGTCAGAGATTCGAACCCACATTCATGAAAAGTAGGGCTCATTCATTATTTTTCATGCATCTACATCACCTCATACATTCTCCACTACATACAAAATTGATTACAATAGGTGATCTCTTGCATGGCTAGTTAAGAAATATACAGAACTTCACATATGTTGTTTTTGCTTCCTATAAATTTGTGCAAGTATGTTCTTGCGCAAAATAAATGATTATGAGTGTAATAAATAGGAAGCGAAAACAAAGTTTGTGAAGTTCTGTATTTATTACATACCCTCTTTTATGTAAAACAGATTTTAATTTAACATCATAACTACACTTTCTCAAATCTATTAATCAATCCTCCTTTCACGTTGAGAATCGTACTTGTGTAACGTTTGAGATACAATGTGATATAATTTGTAAATCTGACATGACATCAGAAATAAAAAGGTGCTAACTCAAAATAAAAAGGGAATTCCCCATTTACAGGTTCCGGTCCAGATCACACATATGTGTGATACAAAATAAATTTATCACACATATTGAACATTTCTATCACTATAGTAAGATTGAATAGGTATGTAATAAAATATTTTATAGCACTGGTTTAACACAATAAGGAAAAAAGGAAATGTTTTATTTATCGACACACTCAATACATTAACACAATAAGTGCAATGTCTTCCCAAAGAGACGCGTCCCATACCACAGAAAGAAAGCTATGTTTTATTTAACGATGCGCTCAACACAACTTATTTACAGTTATATGGCATCACACATGGTTAAAGACCACACATATACTCTGTCAAAAAAGAAACGCATACATGTAGGTGATGTGGAAAGAAGAAAAGTGTTTGAGATATTGGGGTAGTGATGGGTATTTAAAGCTGCAATGCTCGCAATGATGCCTCATTTCCATTTCGACGTAGACAAGTTTCAAGATGCCAAGACTAAGCCTGCCAACTCTAAACATTGCGATAGGCCGGCTCTAGTTAGGTGAATCGCAGTCAGCAGTCGCACACCACATGAACATCCATCAGAGCACCAGTTCATGTCTCTATTACAGGTACCAGCAGTTTCAATCAGCTGAAGACCGGCCCAGAAGTGGAAGACCTCACATAACAGCTGCAGCACAAGATCGCTACATCAGGGTTCTGCACTTGCACCACCGAACTGCCACAGCAACGAACACTGCTGGACGCATACCTGGTTTGAGAAGGGTGTCTGCACAAACCATTGGGAACTGACTTTGAGAAGCTGGTTTACGGGCTAGGAGACCATATGTTGGCCCCGTCCTGCGACGTCAACATCAACATTTACATGTTCGCTGGTGCATGAATGTACAGTGGTCGAACTTGGGGAAACTGGTGGCGACTATGGTTTAGCGACGAGTCATGTTTCCTTCTACAGCGACGTGATGGACAACATGTTTACAGACGCCGCAATGAACATTTTGCCAGCTACTGCGTCGTCCAAATTGACAGATTCGGTGAAGGGAGTGTCATGATGTGGGGAGCCATCTCATACACCGGCAGGAGTTAACTTGTATTTCTACAAGGCAACCTGATAGCTGTACGCTACCTGGATGAAAGTTTTCGCCGTCACATGCTTCCCATTTTGGATCGACAGAGAACTCTTTCAGCAGGACAATGCCAGGCCGCATATGGCACGTGTAACAATGGATTTCCTACAGAATGAGAACATTAATGTGCTTCCATGGCCAACAAGGTCGCCAGATCTCAACCCCATTGAACATCTATGGGACGAACTGGACAGACGTGTACGCCAGCGAGACCCGGAGCCTCAAACACTTCCGCAACTGTCACATGCACTGCAGGAAGAATGGGCTAGGATTCCACGTGCCCGGATTCAGAGACTCATTCAGTCTATGCCAAGGAGATGTCGCCCAGTGATTGCTGCTGCTGGTGGCCATATAAGGCCCTCGTGCGACGCTGTTTGGTGACGAAAACTCATGTCAAATGTGACTGTGATACGTTAATAAATAACGAAATTATGCCACTTTGTATTAAAGAGATAATTCCATGAATATTTTGCATATGCATTTCTTTTTTGACAGAGTATATATTGAGAGGAAACCCACTGTCGCCACTTCATGGGCTAGTCTTTTCGATTAGCAGCAAGGGATCTTTTATATGCATCATCCCACAGACAGGGTATTACATTCCATGGCATTTGATATACCAGTTGTGGTGCACTGGTTGGAATGAGAAATAACCCATTGGGCCCACCGATGGGGATCGATCCCACACTTGACTGCGCATCAAGCAAGTGCCTATACAACAGATGCCTCAACATAAGACATTCTTGAGCATATTTCTAATCACCTGCCTTCACCTTTAATAATACATGTAGAAATTAATGAAATGATTTAATATGACGAATCACAGAATTCAGAATATAGCAGCTACCTGTATTAAGTAGCTACCTGTGTCAAGAGGACACATTTTTATTCTTCCAAGTCATTTAATATAGTATAAACCGACATATTATACAGCCACCCGTCTTAAATGTCCACTTTTTGATACTTCCTTTGGTGGCTGCTTAACAGTTTTGACTGTACATGTTTTATTTCAACTGACGAGTCAGTGTCTATATTAATTCCCCATCAAAGACTACTTAAACAGGACAGCGTCGGCACTGCTTTGGATTGGGAAACATCCTCAGACAATCACACCTCATGTGAGACGGTTTCCACAGAGTTGCCTCCCTTCCCCACAAAATGACAAAACCATTAAGTTTGCCTTGTTTAACACATTGATTTATTAATAATCAGCCATTGGATGTGACAGTGTGCTCTAGTGGTTTCAAACAAAACAAACTTTTAACTATTGGACATGAAATATTTGGTAACTTTGACAGTCTTAGACACACTATTTTTTCATTTTATTTGCACCATCTCACAGACATGATAGCACATACCACAGCCTTTGACATACCAGTCATCATGTACTGGCTGGAACTAGAAATAGCCCAGTGGGTCCACCGACGGGGATTAATCCCCGGCCGAATGTGCATCAGGCGAGTGCTTTACCACTGGGCTACATCCAGCCCCCTGGATAGTACATACCAGTCTTTTTAACGCCAGCTGTGGCTGGAACAAACAAAATAGCCAAAAATAACAGAAAAGGAGATGCACTCATCACATTTTATTTATGGATATATGGCATCAGACATATGGTTAAGGACCACACAGATATTGAGAGAGGAAACCCGCTGTCGCCACTTCATGGACTATTCTTTTTCGATTAGCAGCAAGGGATCTTTTATATATACACCATCCCACAGATAGGATAGCACATACCATGGCCTTTGTTACACAAGTTGTGGAGCACTGGCTGGAATGAGAAATAGCCCAATAGGTCCACCGACGGGGATCGATCCTATACCGATCGCAGTATCAGGTGAGTGCTTTACCACGGGGCCACTTCTAGCCCCCTGGACAGTACACACCATGACCTTTATAACACCAGTTATTGCTGGAACGAGAAATAGCCAAAAATAACACAAAGACATTGGATGAAATGAACATGTATTTTATTACATGAACGAATACATGTATTAACTACATAGTGTTCATGACAGTGCTATTGTCAATGCTTCATGTTGTTTTTACAGTGTAGTAGTATATATATTGCACATAAGACTTCTGGAATGAAAACACTAGGAAAGAGAAGGGTAAGAATATGCCAAATAAAAGCCTGGCAAAAAAACAAAAAAACAATGGCAAAACTGCACCTAAAATATCATAATGGAATCAAGGGGGGGGAAAAGATGAGCATTTGAGAAATGGTGCCGACAAGCAAACTAAAGTAGAAGTGAAGAGTGTTTTATAAAATTCATCAAGTCCATAAGATGTTAGTTTAAGTTTTAAAACAATTTAGTGAATTCAATAAGCTTTTGTTCAACTCCACATTTTAATGGGGGTTTTTTAACACACTTTCTGAATGTGTGTAACAACAAACCAGCTACACTTTGTGCAGGTAAAGGTGTTGTCATAATATACAGATTACGGTTACACTTCTTTTTTTTAAAGGTGAGTTTTTTCTGTAAAAGTTGGTACTGTAGAGTTAGGCCTTATTATATACTGAATTCACGGACTGAATTATAACTTCTTGTGTATAAACTTTATTTTGTTTAACATCACCACTAGAGCACATTCATTTATTAATCATCGGCTATTGGATGTCAAACATTTGGTAATTTCGACATTTAGTCTTAGAGAGGAAACCTGCTATATTTTTCCATTAGCAGCAAGGGATCTTTTACATGAAAAAGCCCAATGGCCCACTGATGGGGATCGATCCCAATCTGACCACACATCAAGTGAGCACTTTACCACTGGGCTACATCCCGCCCCTCTTATGTATATCACCAGTAACCAAACAAATTTAACATTTAAATATCATTTTGGAATAACTGTGTATCAAAAAAACTATTTATCTGGTTATCTCCATTCCTTAATTTTGGACTTAACAAGTTTATGTTAAAACACACTTAACTAGTTTCAGAGCTTTCAACACCAACCTATAATATGAAGCATGAACGACATTCAAATAATCTGGTATATTATTACACATTAAAAAACACAAAATAACAATACTGATAAAATACATATATACCCCTCACCAAAAATGACATACAGACTGAAAATTGATCTGTTATCCCAATATTAAAAATGAATCCCATTTCATTAGTATCATATTATCGTTGTATATCCATTTCATAAATGCTAGTTACAACTTCCATAACAAACAGTCATATAGCAAGGAAATTTGTTTTTGTTCTTCTTAATTAAAATGACAAAAAAAAACAAAAAAACCCAATCTTATGCAGTAGAAATGCATGAAATACACAAATGATTTTTTAATGTAAGAGTTGCATTATGAGTATTTTGGTTTACTATGATCATATTTAATATGTTCTGTTTTTACCAGTAATAATTAAAGTTGGCTTGAATTTTTTTTTTTTAAACCTAATTTTGTATACATGTAGTGTCAAGTTTAACATTGGAAATTGATATTTTTTTCGGCTTACCCAATTTTCAGATATGGAGTATTTCCTTAAAACTATATAAAAAAAAGTTCTTAATGAATATTTCATTAGCCAAACGCTAAATGTTTTAGCCAATATGTAAAAAAAATGAGCAACTGGCCGATTTGACATGGACAGGTTGAGCCCTTCGTTCTACCACAGATCTGCCACTATATAGTCCGTCCCATCATTCTATAAAAACTTTTTTGTAAATAATTTCAGTTTGGTTTAACATAAGAAGAAAAGTAAAAGTGTTTGGGAAATAACAAAAAAATACTATTTTAAAATACCATTTACAAATCAATCGCCTCAGAAATAAATTTCATAATATGAAAAAAGGGAATTCCCTGTGGGACGGACTACAGGTTGAAATATTAAAATCTGCAATAAGCAATGAAACGGAGAAGTCAGCAACTCCATGTATACAAAACTACTCTAACCAACATTGTTTTAGAGGCCTTTAACATATACAATTAATGAAACCTAATGCATGAACATGGGTAAATCATACTAACATGCTTTTAAAGAAATTGAAACACAAACCATAAATAAACATAAATATGAAAAATGACAACATATTATACACAGAAGAAGCCATGTTCCATGTAAGTGACAAATGGCCATTTTTGTTGTGTTTCTTCTTGTACACTCATACGTAGTATTCTTTAACTTAGACATTTTTATATTCTTGGTCACAAAATGTAATTACAATAGTGATATATATAACAACAATAACTACGGAATACTGTAAAACTAAAGAATGTTTAGAAAATATTTTCTCCATCATAATGAATTATAAATATTTGTTTTCTTTTGAGATATTTTATTGATAAAAAAAACAGTCAAAAGGACTGCACAACAGGCAGAGCCTACATGTATGTAAGTGCTCTCCTAATTACATATATAAATATGAATATAAATCTAGATGAATTTTAATTAAAGATCAGTTTCATTCTGTATAGTTTTTCTATATATTTTTATATCACTACAAAAGTACTCATTTTGAAACGTATTCTAATTATTTACATTCAATCGAGGTTTAAGCACGCTGTCCTGGGCACATGTCTCAGTTATCTATTATATCTGTCTGTGACACGGGTGAATGTTTAGTTGGTGGTGGTCAGTGAGAGGGCTATTAAAACTCACTATGGGTGGAACCCCTGTCAAATTATCAAACTGCAAATTTTAAAAATAATTTGGATATTTTATTTTAATCTGGCAAAATAATTTAATGTAATAATTGATATTTTGTTGCAAAATATCTGTCGATTTCTGTCATTTTTGAAGTATAATAGAAAATTTGTAGAAATAGTTTGCTTACCATGAACCTCCAGTATCGGGATGTGAACCCACCACCTAACAGTCTTCAGGCCAATAGCTTAACCACTGCGTCACCAAGGCCAGTATTGAAAACTATATTGCCATAATGGTCCATGTAAAAGAGCTGTTTCTAGCCCATAAACCATTTTAGCAAGGAAAATCTGATTTCATAAATTATTTTCGTAATTTAAATTAAAAAATCTTAATTATTTTTGTTTAGCATCTTTATAAATATTATTTCTATAATTAACCATAACTTTCTTGTCAGTGTTTAAGAAAACTGATTGCATGAACTCAAAATGTTTTAAAGTTACAATCTGAAAGAAGAACAACAGTGACCATTTCATTTAAATAATAAGCATCTTGAAAAGTATCACTTATTGAAGGCACGTTTTAGTAATCTACAAAGGATATACAAAGCACTGAATTTTGTATAAGTCATTCTAAAATATTTCACACAAAACGTATTTAAAGACAAATATTACTGGTTAACTTATGACCAGTAATGTTTTAAAACTTTATTTTAAACAAATGCCTCATATAATACATGGAGCCCCCTCTTTTCGCAAAGAAACTGACAAAACCCAAGGAAATTAATTTCTTAAAATAATATCTAGCCTTTTAAACAACATTTCAAGCAGTTTTCATTGCTTAACAAATGAGAACTTAAATGATTTTAAAATATGAAAATGTTTTTAACAAGCATTAAAAAATATTAAGGATCATTTATAATTTTTTAGCCACTACAATTATATTGATTGTAACTTTGGTTTCAGCAGATCCATCTGTAGAACAGACTAAAATCTGAAATACATTCTTAAAACGATTCTTAACCACAGACTAATTTTATCTGTACAAGAGAGGAAAATCTAAAAGACATTCTTATAAACATTTTAAACCACAGACGAATTACCTTTCACAATGAATTGTTATGGAATGTGCAAGCATACAAAAGTACTTTTACCATCTTGATCCACATGACATGGACAAAAATTGCAATTTACACAAATCTGAATAATATATATTTTTGTATTATGAACCCATCTAAAACCAATTTATATAAATATCTGGATTAGTCATGTACTAATTTACACAATAAAAGTTAACAGTATGACAAAAATAAACTTCTGGAAAGTCAGAAACCCCAAACATGTATTTCGTTCTTGAAAACAGAATGTTCTGAATGTAAATAAGCCAAAAGTATATAATATCAAATGTACAGTTTGTTCTTAGAAGCTGTAAAGCAGAACATATAACTAACATAGCACATTGTAAAATCAAAGTTAAATTATATTAAAACAAAACAAACAAAAGCATCATAGTGCATGCTATCTCATGGAAAAAATGGTAAAGCCAAGACATTGTCTTTTTAAAAACAAAATGTCTGACTGTTAACAGTGTTCGAGACTGAAAATGTTTGAGCAGTATCCCAGTTGGATACTAACATTTCAAAATCTGGTCTCCCACCTGAGAATTTAGTATCCCACTTTTGGATACGTTTACCTAACATTCAAATATTAAGCAATCCAATTTTAATTTTAATAAATAAAAAAGGCTGTATTGGTTGAAAATATTTTATAATGGCTCCTTTTTTTTTTCCAGTGTTTTTATCGTCTTTGGAATTACTAGGCCTAATTAAGGACTGGAAGGAAACATCCTAAAAAAACAATAGCGACTTAGCATTTCCCAGTATTTTTATTACGCCACTATTGCTCCAGTGTAGCATTAGACTGCGTATGAGTTGAGTGAAATATTATTATGACGAGCTCAAAAATACTGTTACTTAACTTCATCCGTAAATGATGACTTTCATTATTTCAACGAAAAATAAAAACTCAGGATTGAAAAAACAAACAAACAACATTATATGGTATCCCAGTGGGATACTGGGTTCTTGAAGGCAGGTATCCAAAATTAAAATATGATATCCCCGGGATATTGGGATACTGTTAATCTCGAACACTGGTTAACCAAAACAGAAAATGATAACCAACATAATAAAAATAAAATAATGAAAAATGCAAGAAGTATAATGGCAAGTAAGCAAAAAAAACAACAACAAAAATTAAAAAAAAATATATATATAATTATTACTTTATTTGGTTATGTACAGCTAATTTATATTAAACTATACAGTAGTTGAACATGAGTAAAGTTTAGTTAATTTCATCCTGCAATCACTATACATACTGGCAAGACATAATGACTAGAAAAATGTCTATGTTTTGTAGTCACTGATCAAAAGAACAGATGGTCTCATAACGCAAGTCTGATTCAACTTGTTTAATACAAACTAGATTTTCAGTTAAAAAAAATTCATTGTTTAAATAAAGCATTTAAAAATAAGGTGTTGTGTTATGCAAAAAAAATAAAAAATAAATCAAAAGACATACATGTACATGTATATTAATAAGTGAATTAGAAATAGTTTTTGTGCTGTGCGACTAAATGTCGAATTTTATGTTATACTGCATAAATATTTGCTTGCTTACTTTCAGGGCAAAATATGTGCTTGCCACATTACATCTATATGATGTGGCATACTAAAATAAGTGAGAGAAAGATATTTATACTTGTTAAAAAAAACCACAATTGCTGTGACAAAATTCACCTTACAAAGTACGACATCAAACTGCAGAATATTTCCTTTCTTACTTTCAGTGCAAAATGTCTGCGTGCTTAGATACAGAAAAATGTCTGCTTTTTTGGTTTGATCACACATAATTCGCTCAGCAAAACTTAGGAAGATATATGATTTTTTTTAATTTACTCTTCTTTTTTTTTCTTGCAGGATAAATTCAACAAATTATTTCTGTTTCGGGTTGAATGGCAAAGCCTTGCAGAATTCACCATTTTAACCTCTTCACAGGATAAAGATGATATTCTTTCTTTTACAACAGAGGGTTGTCTGTCTAGAACAGTGAGTTAATAGTTAGGTGTTAGTGAGAGAGAAGTCGGAGTAGTGACCTTACATCTCACCAGTGAGCAGTCAGAACAATATTCTCAGCATGAGCCAGTACAGGGATATGAACCCAGCACCTAACAATCTTAGGTCCGATGGCTTAGCCAGTATGCCAGCTAGGCTGGTAGACTTAACAAGTCTGATTGATGATGTGTATGGGTTTCATGTGATCAGATGACGGAGACAATAAATGTCTTAATGAGACCTAAACAGTCCAGTTATGTGAAATATCATGCTGTAAATAACAAAACAGACCTATGTCATGTTATACAGAAAATCACAAAACAGACCCACGTCATGTTATGTAGTTAATCACAAAACAGATCCACGTCATGTTATGTAGTTAATCACAAAACAGACCCACGTCATGTTATGTAGTTAATCACAAAACAGACCCATGTCATGTTATGTAGTTAATCACAAAACAGACCCACATCATGTTATGTAGTTAATCACAAAACAGACCCACATCATGTTATGTAGTTAATCACAAAACAGACCAACATCATGTTATAGAATTACCATAAATGATGACAATGACTAATAACTGTTTGACTTGTATGATATCCAATGGAAGTTAACAAACACTGTCAAGAGCATACAACTTTGTTGCCTGCCAAGGACAGATGTTAGCTTAATGTGAGGGGAAACTAGCTTCCACAGCAAAACTACTCTTGTTATCGGTTACAAACAATATGTATGCATTTTGCAGCACATACCATGACTAATGATATACATATACCAGTCATGGACCTAAATATACAGCAAATTTGAGTGATAATATTTCAAACTGTAGATGGTAATATTTATGGAGTAAATAACTAAACACTGTCATTCTATTTTAATTAACATTTGGATGCTTGGCTATGTAATATCAAATAAATAATGGTGAATAAATTAATGTTTAACGACACCCCAGCAAACAAATACATACATTGGCTGTTGGGTGTCAAACAAAGGTTAATGGAGATGGAACACCGTAAAGGCGAAGACCCTAGTTTTAACCTGTAAAATATGGACACTAAGTTTAATTAATTTACAAACCTGTAACTCACTTAGATAAAGTTACAATAAAGTGAAAGAAGAGTCTGTGGCGTTAAAACAGGAAATATCCTTAAAAATAGACTACAACTCGAATCAATAAACCGCTATTTTACAGACACACATGCGTTTATAAAATATGAAAAATGACATTTTTGTTATTAAAAACACCAGTATGACCAGAAACACTTCGGTTCTACGGAAATGGATAATATAAACAATAAAATAAAAGTAATGTTTGATTTCAGTGATCATAAATGGCTCTAATAGCGAAAAATATGCCGTAGTGTTTAAAACCTAGGGTCTGTTCCTTTAAGACTTCAATACTTAATGTAACAGATACTTTGAGACTTCATGCAACAGTTAAAAACAATCTTGTCATGCTTGTTAAAATTTATCATGTTCATAGACTTCATAAAGTTCCTCACCCAGCCATCGTTATTCAACCAAGACTTACGAAAATGAAATTACTTTCACGAATAATCCAGGATCATAATTGACAGGCAATAAATGCCACTTAAAATGCACAATACACTTTTTGATAATCAGTTTTTAGAAGCAGATTTTTCTTTCCTTTTTATTGTTGACAGAATTCCAGATATATTGAGAATTTTTTATTTGCTGGAGTGGTAATATAAATCTTGTGATTTTATCGACGTTTGTCTCAAGTCTGTCTCATTGCTGTTAAAAAAGTTACATTACAAGTCTAATTTACAAGTTTAATTTACAAGTGTAATTTACAAGTTTAATTTTGAGACTAATTTCTAGACCTACTTTCACTTTCTAGCATTTGCTTCTCTTGAAATTTGAGAAGCAAAAATTATTTCCCATTTAACAAAATCAATTTCGAGCTTTGAATAATTATAAAAACAAAACTAGAAATGTTTCATATTAGCATTATAGTGTAAATCCAATACAAAACGCAAAATGAATATTTACAGAGAATATCAATTGAATGGTGACTTTCTCTGTTTTAAGAAGTGTTACATCTACATTACACGTACTAGGTTTGTGTGGTTCTTATGTAAATTATTGTCATGGCATGAATTTAAAAAAACTACAAATTAATTGTCTCAAATATATGGCATTCTCTGTAGAAACAAATTATAAAAAACTGAAGGAAAAAAGTATATCAATGTTACCCGCACTTAAATTGGGCAATTGGCAACTTTAACTAATAGTAAAACACCGATGAAAAAACAGACTTCTTAAACAGTTGTAGAAACACTGATGCAAGGGTAAAATGTCTATCAGAATTATGAACACTGAGGTAGGCATAACAAATTACGGTTTTAGA
Source organism: Gigantopelta aegis (assembly GCF_016097555.1). Classification (NCBI taxonomy): domain Eukaryota; kingdom Metazoa; phylum Mollusca; class Gastropoda; order Neomphalida; family Peltospiridae; genus Gigantopelta; species Gigantopelta aegis. The sequence goes on from NC_054706.1 coordinate 64,157,608, forward strand.
AATTTAAAGCCATGGGAGTTGACTTGCTCAAGGTATACATGCATATATGCATTTCCCAGACAGGACAGCACATACTATGGCCTTTGAAAGACCAGTCATCGTGCATTGGTAAGAATGGGAATAAAACCCCAGTCAGACAATGCAACCCCTGCAACTGCCCACAGCAATCGGCAATGCCGTGAAGTTTTTAATACTCCACGACACCTCTTTGCCTTGGACTGTATTCAGAGATTTTTCAATGGCATGTTTTTTTGCCGTTAACATTTTTTTAATTGCAGGGGTTGCAATAGGTCCTCTGGAGGGTTTTGATCCTACAACCAAAGCACTTGATGAACATTCTACTGACTGAGCTAGATCCTGCCCCTGTTGGGACCTTTAGTAGGTCAACCACTGTGCTATACTGCCTGTAACGTGGAAGCTCCTGTTGAAAATACTAACTTAATTTTTTATTTATTTTTAAACTACTTTAACTCAAAATCATCCAAACTTTAAACCTATTTTTAGATAAAAGATCACAAATAGCTGGCCACAAAACTTATTGATTAGAAAGTTAACAATAATTAATACATTATTCAATGAGAAACATTGTAACATGACCAATGCTATTTTGATTCTGATTCACCTGCAAATCCTGTGGACTTTAGTTAACTGTGCCAACACCGCTATCTTTGAAAAAAAAAAAAAAATTGTATTTGCTGAAAGTAACACAGTGCACCCATTTTAGCAGTGGATCAATCAGTCAGTATTTGATTACATACCCATTAAATCTTATTTTATTTTATTACATACCCATTAAATCTTATTTTATTATATATCCATTAAATCCTACTTAATTAATTTTATTACATACCAATTACATTGTACTTATTTTATTACATACCCATGAAATCCTACTTATTTTATTACATACCCATGAAATCCTACTTATTTTGTTGCATACTTATTAAAAATGACTTATTTTATATATTACACACCCATTAAATCTACTTTTATTTATTACAAACCCATTAAACTATATTGAAATTTATAGCTCAACATCACTGGCAATACCCTAAAATATGTGGAAAGGATAAAAAGAAAAAGAAATTACTACTGAAATAAGAAATTTGATGAATTGGTTGGGTTAAAACACAAAGTGTTGTTAATTTTTATTTTGACCTTGATGACATGATTTTCATACTATTACCGGATACCTATATACAAAATGAAATTCTGATAATTTGTAAATATGTACAGATCTACATGTATGTTTTAAATAATTAAAACATTTAATATTACTATTTTTTTTAAGAATAAGATTTTTCATGGGGCCCTGCACCACACAACATCCAGTGTTATTAAATATAACTCTTATCTATTTGTATCTATTAAATTATATATACCAAAACTTTAAAATACATGATTTTAATATTCAATAAATAAACAGTTACTACTAACATAAACAAGGGCCAGATTTTAACAGTAATGTAATACATATATTTTAAACACAACCATATAATACAATACAACAGCAGCTGTGTAATTGTTAATACCTGATTGTAACTTATTTTATCAATATGTAACAAATCTGCTACTAATACATTATTGTAATATACAACAGATCTGTAATGTAATATAACATTCAACAGATCTGTAATGTAATAAAACATTCAATAGATCTGTAATATAATATAACATTCGACAGATCTGTAATGTAATATACAGATCTGTAATGTAATATCAGAACATAAAACAGATCTACAGTATTACTGACATGAACAGACTGTAACTAACAGATACTATGAAATACGTGATTATAACCTACATTCTAATATGTAACAGTCATGTAATACAATGTTAATATGTTCAGATCAGTAATTAGTACCAACATCTAAACCACTACAGCTGCCATTAACCATGACTAGTCATAGAGGTCATTTAATACTAAGGAAGAACAGTTGCAAATTAATTTCTGTCATGTTATGTCTACCATAAACTTTGACGGTTATGTACATTATAAGACATTCAAATACGACATAATCCACCTCCATGACAAACATACATATGTACACTAATGTAACAATGAAAGAGAACATTCAACATACTTGTTCTGTAAATAAAGCTAAAGAGTGTAGATAATGAAGAAGTGTTTCTAATATACAAATGGACATGACGAATGTTTGTAATATACAAACTGAAACACGTACACATGATGAAATAACTGGTATGAAGTGGCAGCTATTCCTAGAAACTTTAAAACACAACCAGAACTTCCATTGCGTCAGCTCAACAAGTAATTGTTCACAGAAACCAATTGCACAGCTAGGAACGGAATATCCATTGACAAACATTTCATTAATGACTAAGGCCCCATTCCATGAAGCGATCTTAGTCCTAAGATCTCCTTAAGTGTATAGCTACCTTATGCACTTAAACTGATCTTAACGCTAAGATCAACTGGTGGAATGGGGCCCAGGGCCCAGATTTTCGAAGCTATCTTAGCACTATGATATCATAAAACTATTGTAGGCAATGGCATGCTTCACAGTGATGTCATAGCTTAAGATAGTTTAATGATGTCGTAGCGTTAAGATACCTTAGAAAATCTGTAGCCTGTCCTCAAATCGTCCTCATATTAAAGTCCAGAGTTGCATCTTGAACTTGGGATGTTACCAACAATGCTTACTGTCATGCGAGTGCACAGAATCCAGCTGAATTTAATTAACCTCGAAACAACAGGTCACCTGCTGTCTGAAATGATTTTACATCCACAAATCTTAGTTATCTTTTTTTCAACACAACTGAAATGAGATTGTAAAGATATCAAAAATTATTAACAATTTTAACAATTTCAAAAATGTTAACAGAGAAAAACTAATAACTCTGAAATTTAGTGCAAAATGGTGTTTCCAATGAGCGAAGTGACGAATATGACCACACAAAAAATATATTAATTTGGTAATCAGCTAGTCTGCAAAAGACAGACATCTCAGCAACCTATGTCAGCCCACACCCTCACTTGTGATTAATTATTCTGGAATGAATACATCCATATGTATATCCAAATCAACAAGTAAATATACATTCGTAACTAAGAGATTTTGGCAACTAGAAAGTGTCTTGTTGAGAAACCCCAAAGTCCCTGCCATGACTTTACTTCTGTTATTACTCAAAGGAGGAAGTAGTTACCATGTCATCGGAACAACAAGCCCTTGGCTCGTTGGAAGATGTTGGCCATTTGTTTGGCTGTTTAGACCAGTCTTTAGGACTCAAGGGGAAATGTCATAGGTCAGATTGTCAAGTTATGTACCAAAATAATGTACACAAGTTCTATATCTCAAAGGTAAAAACAGCACGGGGGGGTGGGGGTGTTTGGAAATCATTAAACTTTGAAGGGTCTTGAAAATATATGGTATTAGAGTTGGCTTTTAATCAAACAGACAAGGACACAATCATCAGAGTTCTCATCTGTGGTATTAGTTTACTGAGCTGCCGGTGAGCTGGGCTGGCTGTTGTGAGGACAGACCTCGTCGTCGCTGTGGCCGACGCAATACACTGTGGGGACGTGGCCGCTGTCCCACATGCCGGAGCCGCAGTGGATGCAGAGGCCACTCAGACTACACGGAATCTTTCTCTTCTTGCGGAACTGGTGCAGCAAACCTCGCGCCTGCAACACAAACACAAAGTAAATGAAAATGAAGTGAAAGGAATGATCTAAAAATCTCTTTGCTTGCTGTTGTTTAGAGAATAAAGGAAGGAAGGAAGGGAGGGAGGGAGGGAGGGAGGAAGGAAGGATGGAAGGAAGGAATGTTTTATTTAATGATGCCATCAGCACAATTTTATTATGCTTATATGCTGTCAGAGAATGAATGAATGAGGAAATGAATGGTTTAATGACAACCCCAGCACTAAAAAACAACATCAGCTATCTAAAGAGAGACAAGAGTTAAGGTTCAAGTTTATTTATTTTTACGACACCACTAGAGTACAAGTATTACATTTTTCCGTTCGCAGCAAGATATTGTATATGCAAATTCCCACAGACAGGACAACACATATCACAGCCTTTGATATACCAGTTGTGGGAGACTGGTTCGGATGGAGAAAACATCCCAGTCAGACTTTCGTATTGCATGAAAGTGTATGTAATAATCTGTATATTTCACCTTTCTGAGTACAATATCACTGTTCACGTGTATGTAATAATCTGTATATCTCACCTTTCTGAGTATGATATCCCCGTTCAGGTGTGTAATAATCTGTATATCTCACCTTTCTGAGTACGATGTCCCCGTTCATGTGTATGTAATAATCTGTACATTTCACCTTTCTGAGTACGATATCCCCGTTCATGTGTCTGTAATAATCTGTGTATCTCACCTTTCTGAGTACGATATCCCCGTTCATGTGTGTGTAACAATCTGTATATTTCACCTGAGTACGATATCCCCGTTCATGTGCATGTAATAATCTCTACATCTCACCTTTCTGAGTACGATATCCCCGTTCATGTGCAGGGCCAGACTGCTGAAGTGTAGCAGCATCTCGTCGGCAGCCAGCCCCTGCTCCACAATGTCCTCGCCGTAAATAGCGACGATGGCGACACAGATGAACAGGTGGAAGTAGTCCGTCTGGTAGTGCGCCCAGCATGTCTCCCAGATACGCAGGGCTGATGCTTCGGGGAACTCACGCTTGAAACACAGCAAGATCCACCTGAAGGATAAACCAAATAAAGAATTTTATCATATAATATCTTACATTTTCAATGCAATCAAAGTATGTGATATTTTTCAGATCAAATACTTTAAGAATTTGATAACTTTGCAAATTATATGTAAATTAGTTGAGGTCTCGGCACTAGGTTTATTGACATTTAAGCAAACGTATCTGGGTGACACTCCATGATTGACATATGCATTCATAGTCATCCAATAAAAACATTTCAATGGCAATTTGACACTGAAAGCTGTCCATCGTTCAGAAAACAAAAAATGTTAGGCAGAACTTTATTTTGATGTAAGGACATCCAAAATGACGTCATTCGAGTTTGACGTCATTTCCATTCAAAAATACATGGCGCCACATATTCTTACGTCATTTGAATATCTAGTAATGGCAGACTGGAATTAAAGTTGCGTGTACAGTTTACAAAAAAATGTTGTATTAAGCTTGAGCTTATATGATAAAGAGATTATTACCCTCGTGTATTTCGGTATCGTCAATATCATATATTAGGAGTAAAAATAATGTATTCCTAATATATGATATTGACGATACCGAAAAACACTCTGGTAATAACCTCTATATCTATGTATTACATGCATGTGAGAATGAAAAATGAAACAAGGATGGGGAGGGGGTGGAGAGAGACGAGTGGTAGACAGACTGAACAGAACAGCAAGACAAAGAAAGACAGGCAGAATGAGTGACATACAGAGGGACGAATAGAGGAAGGATGTGGTCTTATTAGAGTGCGCCTTACGGCCCAATATCTCGTGACTTCAGCACTCGAGGTTCCTGTTAGGAATAAGATAATCCCAGATAAGAGAGAGAAAAAGACAGAAGGAAGAGAAGAAGTTACTGAGAGAGACAGAGAGGAAGGTTGTATGGATTGATGGATGGATGCACTGTTTCTATGCATATATTACTCTTTGATGTTAGTCACAAAGGGTAGCTATGTTGGGGCAGAAAGTTTCATCTCAAGCACTAAGTTAAACCTGTTAACCTCTGTCCTAATCAAACAGCGCAATCATAACTTTGAAAAACAAAATTTATTTATCTATCAATCCATCTTGTTTACCTGTGACAGAACAGCAGCTCCATGGCATCATCAGTCAGCTTCTCGAGGTGTGCGAAGAACTTGGGCTGCATCAGACGAATCAGCTCTCGCAGGTAACTCTAAACAAGAAAACAAATACAAATAATTGAACAGCAAAGGTGCGACCAAGGATTCACCAAATGCAAGTAATTTCAGAAAACTAAACATTAAAGGTAGATACAAATAATTGCCAATATTTGCCATAGAAAAGTTCATCACATTACACAGAACAAAAAAAGATGTAAAAAAGCAACAAAAAACTAAATTGTTTAGAAATTGTGTCATTAAAGTACTAATCAAAATTATACCCAGGTGATTTTCCAGTCTTATATATTAGTTATAAAAATCCGTGGAATAAAAAACATAAAAATGCATCAGTATTATCATGACCTGTTACTGTATTCAAACAACCGATACAAAAAATGACAATAAATGACCTGTTATAGATAGAAATATGAGATGTATTTACAATTTTACTGCTAAACATATGTAATTTGAAACAGACTATAACATCCAGGTTGATATTGATTATACCTGACAGGTGAAATCACAAGTACTAAGTTTAGCAGAGGGGTGGTATCAGGTGTAGTCAATATCTACTTGGGTGTTATAGTCTGTTTCAAATTACATATGTTTAGCAGTAAAATTGTAAATACATCTCATATTTCTATCTATAACAGGTCATTTATTGTCATTTTTTGTAACGGTTGTTTGAATACCGTAACAGGTCATGATAATACTGACACATTTTTATGGTTTTTATTCCAGGAATTTTCATAACTAATATATAAGGCTGGAAAATCATCTGGGTATAATTTTGATTAGTACTTTAGTAATGTCATTAACTTTGCATTAGCTCAACAAGTTCCCAGATCAATGAATGTTTATCTCAAAGCATTTTCAAAAACCTGTTGAACTAAATAATTGACCGCTTCATGGCCCATTCATTGACATGGTGAGGGGACTTGTATATCTCAATGACCCAGAGGTAGTACCTGCTTCTGTTAAGGACACCCAAGCTAGATTGGTTGATGGGTAGAGACTGACTGGTACAGACCAAGGGTAATGTAACCCTAACAGGAACCTCGAGCACTGAAGTCACGAGATATTGGGCTGCATGGCACACTCTAATAAGACCACAACACCATGCATATGCAGCTATTATGTATACATGAAATAATTTAAACTTTTATATATTAATAATTTTTTTTTTTTTTTAAAACCAACTAATGAAAGAAAGAAAGAAATGTTTTATTTAACGACGCACTCAACACATTTTATTTACGGTTATATGGCGTCAGACATATGGTTAAGGACCACACAGAGTTTGAGAGGAAACCCACTGTCGCCACTACATGGGCTACTCTTTCCGATTAGCAGCAAGGGATCTTTTATTTGCGCTTCCCACAGGCAGGATAGCACAAACCATGGCCTTTGTTGAACCAGTTATTGGTCACTGGTCGGTGCAAGCGGTTTACACCTACCCATTGAGCCTTGCGGAGCACTCACTCAGGATTTGGAGTCGGTATCTGGATTAAAAATCCCATGCCTCGACTGGGATCCAAACCCAGTACCTATCAGCCTGTAGACTGATAGCCTAACCACAACGCCACCGAGGCCGGTACCAACTAATGAAAGACACAAAAGAAATAAAGCCAACTGACTGGTTGATTTACATAAAATGTTAACTTCATTTACATTTACAGTTAAAATTAAAGTTTGTTTTGTTTAACGATACCACTAGAGCACATTTCTTTATTAACCATCTGCATTAATAGCAAGGGATCTTTTATATGCATTATCCCAGACAGGATAACACATACCACAGCCTTTGATATACCAGTCGTGATGCACTGGCTTACAGCAAAAAAAAAGAAAAAAGAAAAGAAAAGACAAACAACAAATAAAGCCAACAGACTGGCTGTTTTACATAAAATGTTAACTTCATTTTGACTGTAACCCGCCTACCCACCAGTTGTTTGTCCATATCACTGTCTCGGGGCGAGCTCACGAAGATGGTCCGCTGCATGAGACCCACGAAACACCAGTACGCGTCAACCTCGTTCTGGACCTCTGCCAGCACCGGCGCCAGCAGGTCAGACATTCCCTGCGTGTAACCCATCCACGGATTCGCAACCGCGTAGTTCAACAGAATCGTCCTGAAGCAGAGACAACATGCACTTTTTAAATGATGTACATAACATTTTTAGAGAGCCATAAAAACACCAAATTATGTTTTCCATGATTTGATCATTCAAAAGTTAAAAGTTTGTTTTGCTTAACGACACCACTAGAGTACCAGTTATAGAATATAATTTTTTCTTTTTAATTTCTGAAATCTAGTCTTAGAAGAAACCCTCTATATATTTTTTATTAGAAGCAAGTGATCTTTTATGTGCACTTTTCCTGAAAGGACAGCACACATCATGACCGTTGATCTACCAATTGAAAGACACTGGATGAGATGGGGGAGGGGGGGGGAACTATAAAAGAATGGGTCCACTGAGGTGATTCGATCCTACAATGCAAGCTAGATTTTACCCTATGTGACTGTTATGCTGGCATTTTATTTTGCTTGACAAAATCCACTTTTGAAATTACTTCAGCCTAGTAACAGCATCATAAACTCACTTCAAGACCTCTACATTTGGGTTATTTTCACCACAGAAGTACGGTGGCTGCGACCTACTGACAGCATCATAAAACCCTAGACTTACTTCAGGACCTCTATGTTTGGCTAGACTTACTTCAGGACCTCTATGTTTGGGATGTTTTCACCACAGAAGTACGGTGGCTGCAACCTACTGACAGCATCATAAAACCCTAGACTTACTTCAGGACCTCTGTTTGGGTTCTTTTCACCACAGAAGTATGGGTGGCTGAGATCTACTGACAGCATCATAACACCCTAGACTTACTTCAGGACCTCTATGTTTGGGTTGTTTTCACCACAGAAGTACGGGTGGCTGCAACCTACTGACAGCATCATAACACCCTAGACTTACTTCAGGACCTCTATGTTTGGGTTGTTTTCACCACAGAAGTACGGGTGGCTGAGACCTACTGACAGCATCATAACACCCTAGACTTACTTCAGGACCTCTATGTTTGGGTTGTTTTCACCACAGAAGTACGGGTGGCTGCATCCTACTGACAGCATCATAAAACCCAAGACTTACTTCAGGACCTCTATGTTTGGGTTGTTTTCACCACAGAAGTACGGGTGGCTGCAACCTACTGACAGCTTCATAAAACCCTAGACTTACTTCAGGACCTCTATGTTTGGGTTGTTTTCACCACAGAAGTACGGGTGGCTGAAACCTACTGACAGCATCATAAAACCCTAGACTTACTTCAGGACCTCTATGTTTGGGTTGTTTTCACCACAGAAGTACGGGTGGCTGCATCCTACTGACAGCATCATAACACCCTAGACTTACTTCAGAACCTCTATGTTTGGGTTATTTTCACCACAGAAGTACGGGTGGCTGTGATCTACTGACAGCATCATAAAACCCAAGACTTACTTCAGGACCTCTATGTTTGGGTTGTTTTCACCACAGAAGTACGGGTGGCTGAAACCTACTGACAGCATCATAAAACCCAAGACTTACTTCAGGACCTCTATGTTTGGGTTGTTTTCACCACAGAAGTACGGGTGGCTGAAACCTACTGACAGCATCATAAAACCCAAGACTTACTTCAGGACCTCTATGTTTGGGTTGTTTTCACCACAGAAGTACGGGTGGCTGCAACCTACTGACAGCATCATAAAACCCCAAGACTTACTTCAGGACCTCTATGTTTGGGTTGTTTTCACCACAGAAGTACGGGTGGCTGCAACCTACTGACAGCATCATAAAACCCCAAGACTTACTTCAGGACCTCTATGTTTGGGTTGTTTTCACCACAGAAGTACGGGTGGCTGCAACCTACTGGCAGCATCATAAAACCCCAAGACTTACTTCAGGACCTCTATGTTTGGGTTGTTTTCACCACAGAAGTACGGGTGGCTGCAACCTACTGACAGCATCATAAAACCCCAAGACTTACTTCAGGACCTCTATGTTTGGGTTGTTTTCACCACAGAAGTACGGGTGGCTGCAACCTACTGACAGCATCATAAAACCCCAAGACTTACTTCAGGACCTCTATGTTTGGGTTGTTTTCACCACAGAAGTACGGGTGGCTGCAACCTACTGACAGCATCATAAAACCCCAAGACTTACTTCAGGACCTCTATGTTTGGGTTGTTTTCACCACAGAAGTACGGGTGGCTGCAACCTACTGACAGCATCATAAAACCCCAAGACTTACTTCAGGACCTCTATGTTTGGGTTGTTTTCACCACAGAAGTACGGGTGGCTGAGACCTACTGACAGCATCATAAAACCCAAGACTTACTTCAGGACCTCTATGTTTGGGTTGTTTTCACCACAGAAGTATGGGTGGCTGAGACCTACTGACAGCATCATAAAACCCAAGACTTACTTCAGGACCTCTATCTTTGGGTTGTTTTCACCACAGAAGTATGGGTGGCTGCATCCTACTGACAGCATCATAAAACCCAAGACTTACTTCAGGACCTCTATCTTTGGGTTGTTTTCACCACAGAAGTACGGGTGGCTGCATCCTACTGACAGCATCATAACACCCTAGACTTACTTCAGGACCTCTATGTTTGGGTTGTTTTCACCACAGAAGTACGGGTGGCTGCATCCTACTGACAGCATCATAACACCCTAGACTTACTTCAGGACCTCTATGTTTGGGTTGTTTTCACCACAGAAGTACGGGTGGCTGAGACCTACTGACAGCATCATAAAACCCAAGACTTACTTCAGGACATCTATGTTTGGGTTGTTTTCACCACAGAAGTACGGGTGGCTGAGACCTACTGACAGCATCATAACACCCTAGACTTACTTCAGGACCTCTATGTTTGGGTTGTTTTCCCCACAGAAGTATGGGTGGCTGAGACCTACTGACAGCATCATAACACCCAAGACTTACTTCAGGACCTCTATGTTTGGGTTGTTTTCACCACAGAAGTATGGGTGGCTGAGACCTACTGACAGCATCATAAAACCCAAGACTTACTTCAGGACCTCTATGTTTGGGTTGTTTTCACCACAGAAGTACGGGTGGCTGAGACCTACCGACAGCATCATAACACCCTAGACTTACTTCAGGACCTCTGTTTGGGTTGTTTTCACCACAGAAGTACGGGTGGCTGCAACCTACTGACAGCATCATAACACCCTAGACTTACTTCAGGACCTCTATGTTTGGGTTGTTTTCACCACAGAAGTACGGGTGGCTGCAACCTACTGACAGCATCATAACACCCTAGACTTACTTCAGGACCTCTATGTTTGGGTTGTTTTCACCACAGAAGTATGGGTGGCTGAGACCTACTGACAGCATCATAAAACCCAAGACTTACTTCAGGACCTCTATGTTTGGGTTGTTTTCACCACAGAAGTACGGGTGGCTGAAACCTACTAACAGCATCATAACACCCTAGACTTACTTCAGGACCTCTATGTTTGGGTTATTTTCACCACAGAAGTACGGTGGCTGCAACCTACTGACAGCATCACAAAACCCTAGACTTACTTCAGGACCTCTATGTTTGGCTAGACTTACTTCAGGACCTCTATGTTTGGGTTGTTTTCACGACAGAAGTACAGTGGCTGCAACCTACTGACAGCATCATAACACCCTAGACTTACTTCAGGACCTCTACGTTTGGGTTGTTTTCACCACATAAGTACGGGTGGCTCCAACCTACTGACAACATCATAACCCCCTAGACTTACTTCAGGACCTCTATGTTTGGCTAGACTTACTTCAGGACCTCTATGTTTGGGTTGTTTTTATTCATTCTACTGACAGCATCATAACACCCTAGACTTACTTCAGGACCTCTATGTTTGGGTTGTTTTCACCACAGAAGTACGTGTGGCTGCATCCTACTGACAGCATCATAACACCCTAGACTTACTTCAGGACCTCTATGTTTGGGTTGTTTTCACCACAGAAGTATGGGTGGCTGAGACCTACTGACACCATGATAAAACCCTAGACTTACTTCAGGACCTCTATGTTTGGGTTGTTTTCACCACAGAAGTACGGGTGGCTGCGATCTACTGACAGCATCATAACACCCTAGACTTACTTCAGGACCTCTATGTTTGGGTTGTTTTCGCCACAGAAGTACGGGTGGCTGCAACCTACTGACAGCATCATAAAACCCTAGACTTACTTCAGGACCTCTATGTTTGGGTTGTTTTCACCACAGAAGTACGAGTGGCTGCAACCTACTGACAGCATCATAAAACCCTAGACTTACTTCAGGACCTCTATGTTTGGGTTGTTTTCACCACAGAAGTACGGGTGGCTGAAACCTACTGACAGCATCATAAAACCCTAGACTTACTTCAGGACCTCTATGTTTGGGTTGTTTTCACCACAGAAGTATGGGTGGCTGAGACCTAGTGACAGCATCATAACACCCTAGACTTATTTCAGGACCTCTGTGTTTGGGTTGTTTTCACCACAGAAGTACGGGTGGCTGAAACCTACTGACAGCATCATAACACCCTAGACTTACTTCAGGACCTCTATGTTTGGGTTGTTTTCACCACAGAAGTACGGGTGGCTGCGATCAGTTCGAACAACATCCTTCTCCACTGTGCACTGGATACTCCGCCAGAACTTATCCTGTTCAGGCCCTGTCATGGATTCCCTGAAATTTTAAAGAAAGAAATGTTTTATTTAATGACGCACTCAGCACATATTATTTACGGTTATATGGTGTCAGACATATGGTTAAGGACCACACAGATATTGAGAGAGGAAACCCACTGTCGCCACTTCATGGGTTACTCTTTTTGATTAGCAGCAAGGCTTCTTTTACATGCACCATCCCAGACGGGGTAGTACATACCACGGCCTTTGATGGTGGGGGGGGGGAATAAAATTGTCAATCAGGTTAGAGAATAACCAAATTGAATGAGGAGTTACAAATTATCTGTCCATGGTGAATTAATGTTCACTTAGGACAGATAATTCCTCGTAGCTTGTTAAGTTATTCTTTAAATAAGCACAGGCACAAACGTTTGAGACAGATTAAAAGATAAAACAAACACACTTCTCACCTCATCTTTCTAATGTTCTGGTATTCGATGTATTTGTCATTTCGGATTTGTTCCTGCTCATCAAACGTTGAAGAGAATGGATAATAATGCAACAGGAAGGGCCAAGCTTCGTGACGCAAACATGGGTCCAGGCCTCCAAAAAATATTGCCTGGGAAAAACAAAGTGTATAGTTCGCTTTTTTATATCATTTATTTTTGACTATGTGGACCCAATTTGGTGCTTTGAAAAAAACAAAAACTCAACATAACAGGAGTTAAAAGTTTATTTGTTTAACACTACTACTAGAGCATGTTGATTAAATTGCCTATTGAAGGTCAAACATTTGGAAACGAATGCATACTGTAGCCATTCATATATCAGTCATGGGATAAGAAAAAACCTAATCAGATGATGAGTCCACCTTTGACCCAAGCACCTACTGAAGGAACTAGATCCCACTTCAACCACAAAAAGCAAATATTTACACATCCACTGCAATATCCTATGAAAATGACAGTCAAGGGTTTTGGGGTGAGTTTTTTTAATGTAGTTACCTTTCTCAACTGGAAGTCATCTTCAATTGATCCATTTGCCATTAAGTGTTGTTTCCAGATTTCCTCCGTGACTAAAGAGAACACACCTTCCTCAGGATGACACTGGTCATCTGTGATCTGAGGCTTGATCACCAGAAACTGGCGATACGGCACGTCACTTTCACGTTGCTGTAATAACAGGGAGGGGAAAATAGTTAATATCTAACATGGCATGTCACTTTCATGTTGCTGTAACAACAGGGAGGGGAAAATAGTTAATATCTAACACGGCATGTCACTTTCATGTTGCTGTAACAACAGGGAGGGGAAAATAGTTAATATCTAACATGGCATGTCACTTTCATGTTACTGTAATAACAGGGAGGGGAAAATAGTTCATATCTAACATGGCATGTCACTTTCATGTTGCTGTAATAACAGGGAGGGGAAAATAGTTCATATTTAACATGGCATGTCACTTTCATGTTACTGTAATAACAGGGAGGGGAAAATAGTTCATATTTAACATGGCATGTCACTTTCATGTTGCTGTAATAACAGGGAGGGGAAAATAGTTAATATCTAACATGGCATGTCACTTTCATGTTGCTGTAACAACAGGGAGGGGAAAATAGTTAATATTTAACATGGCATGTCACTTTCATGTTGCTGTAACAACAGGGAGGGGAAAATAGTTCATATTTAACATGGCACGTCACTTTCATGTTACTGTAACAACAGGGAAGGGAAAATAGTTCATAATTAATAAGGCACGTCACTTTCATGCTGCTGTAACAACAGGGAGGGGGAAATAGTTAATATTTAACATGGTACGCCACTTTCACACTGCTGTCATAACAGAGAGGGGAAAATAGTTAATATTTAACATGGCACGTCACTTTCACACTGCTGTAATAACTAGTGCTCGATACGAACCGTGGTACACTTTTGCATATCGCAATTTTTACACGCTATTTTTTCCTTGTATCATATTTGACTTGAAATAGGCAAACAAACAAACAAAAACCCCATCATTTTATTAATTGGTGATGACAGGAAATGTAACAATCACATCAAGCGTAGTCAGCTTACTTGTTGGCATACGAAGTGATAGGTCAGTTATACTTGGTTCTAACTTCTAAACAAAATGTGTTAAAAGTCTGATATAAATAACCACTTGATGATAATTACAAATAAATGTTTTGTTACTTGCACATTATTATGCATTGTTCATTTACGTTGGAATACAGCTACGGCTATCATCTTCAAAGAAATAAACCAACAAGTGAGAATTGCACTTCGCTGTTTTTCCCTGAACAAAGAATACTTTGGCCGATCGTTAAAAACACCTCGGGCAATAACCTCTGGTTTGGTCGATCTGCCGAAACATTGCGACGTACTTTCCGTGTGAAGCGAGCAGCAATGGAAAAAAGTCCGATAGTGCGAGTGCGAATAATTTTTACATGCTCATATACCACTAGAGTTTCGAGCATGTCCGTCCCGGGGCCTGTCTCTGGATAGCCAGAGGCATGTCCTGGGACAGAAAAAAATTAAGCGGACAATTTTGAAATTTACATCCAAAAATTAAATAGTGCGCCTTTAAAATTTTATGCGCATCTCTAATTAATATAATTAATAAAGAAAATTCTATTGATTAAATTTGGTCGCTAGATTAGATCAGGTGGTCAAAAAGAAATTAAATAAGATCGGTGGCCTGACTCGGGATGGAGGGGGGAAGGGGCAGAGTTGAAAATGGGCAGAATTCTGAAAATAGCAATTAGTAAAAAAGTTAATAGAATTTTTTTTTTTAAAGTTACAAGCTAAAAATAAAAAGAATTGACTGCTCGGTCGAATATTTATATAATTTGGAGCATTTTAAAAGGACAGTCCAAAAATAAATAAGAGAAAGAAGAGAGGATGGGACTATTTAATAATATTAAAAAAAGAAAGTAATTTCAACATAAACTTTTGAACGAAGGTCTAAAAGTTTAGAATCCGATCTATATGTCCATGTGAGTGGCCTCGTTAAGGCCACCCCTGCGCGTGCTGTAACCTCTCCATGGTGCAGGGGTGTAACATTCGCTTTGAGAATGGCCAATACAGCACACATTGAGTAAAAGTCCGTATCTATCTGTGATATTTGTGTTTTTGCACGGTTCTTTACACTGTGGTTTTGTTTAACTGTTGAATTTTTATTATTGATGTTGATCATCACTTTAGATTTGCATTTACCATAGTTTGACACCCAATTGCCGATGTATTTTTCGTGCTGGGGTGTCGTTAAACATCCATTCATTCATTCATTCGTTAAGGCCATTAGGGTGCACAGCTTGTAGGGATGAGATGGGTTGCATCCCGTCAAGAAAACCCCTAGATTGACAGTCAATAGACGTTGAAGGTGTAGTGCTGTGCTGAAATACAGATCTTGAGAAGCCGGATCCGTCTGAACGAGAGAGAGAATCAGACTAGGGTATAGTCTAGTCATCATGGGTTGGTATAGTGGTGTGGACGGCCCCGACTCCGGAGGATACGAGATGGTATCACAATAAAACAAAGTAAAGTCTAGAAAAGAGTAGTAGGGGCCGACCCCGCTTCCTATTTCTTCTTAGAGTGGGGCGGTCAATCTTCCAGTGCTGCTAGGACAGGCTCGGACATGTAGAGATTAAACGCGAACAACCGTAGTGTTCTGCAGAATGGCCGTCATACGAGACACGAAAAAAACAAGTCAACATAGTCAGACGGAGAAATGACGTGGTGGCAAGGAATCTCGCTAAAAAAGAATACAACCTGGTGGTGCAGACTGTCGAAATGAGAAGCGTTCCAGCATTCAATCAGTTCCAATGGCCGTATAAATCCAAGTAGAAAACTTCACTTCGTTGACAAAAACAACAAAGTGAAGGATCCCTAAGTCGAGCCGTGAAAGCATGTGCAGTGCGCACAAGCGAAACAAACACGTCTTACCGCGACGAGCTCCAGACTGGGAATGAGCCCGATAGTAAGGATTTCGAATGTGAATATTTATAAATACAAGTAGTTTGAAATCGTCACACCGGTGTTCTAGTAGACTAGTATTGTGTTAAAAAATAAATATGACAAAGAAGAACATTATGCTACTAATAAATGTTGTTGTTTATATAATCATTTAGGTCTATGAAAGAATCAATATTACAAATATTTCGATTTATGTACTTAGATTATGCCTTCTGCTTTAATTAAAAAACCCACATAAATATTAAATTTAAATAATATCAACTATATTGCAATACATATTGCAATACGGTTTCTAATATCGCAATACGGTTTTTACCGTATCGTTGCACCCCTAGTAATAACAGAGGGGAAAATAGTTAATATTTAACATGGTATGTCACTTTTATGCTGAGCACTGTAATAACATGGAGGGAAAAACAGTTAATATTTTACATGGCACGTCACTTTCATGCTGCTGCAATAACAAGGAGCAGAAAATAGTTAATATTTAACATGGCACGTCACTTTCATGCTGCTGTAACAATAGGGAGGGGAAAACAGTTAATATTTAACATGGCACGTCACTTTCATGCTGCTGCAATAACAAGGAGCGGAAAATAGTTAATATTTAACATGGCACGTCACTTTCATGCTGCTGTAACAATAGGGAGGGGAAAACAGTTAATATTTAACATGTTCAATCTGTTCATCAAGTGTATAAATTTATTATTTGGAAATTACATGTACATATATAAAAGTTAACATTTGTTTTGTTTAAATGACACCATTAGAGCACACTGATTTATTAATCATCAGCTATTGGACGTCAAACATTTGTTAATTTTGACATATAGTTCATATAGCCTTTTTTCACACTATGGAATTTACTACAAGTTATTTATTTCTCAAGTGATTGTATTCTAAATTGCACACATTTTTGTTTTTTGTATTTTTGTTATTTCCCTTGGTAAATATAATGCTAGGTTCTTTATTTTTGTACATTAAAATACATATATAGATATATATTTCTTTTTGAAACTAAATTCAAAGGTTATAACTGAATATATATTTTTACAATAAAGTTACTCAAATGTTTGTGTTTCTAATTGATATGTTCATTGAACTTTATTTTGTTACAATTTGCCTGGTGAATATAATAATATTTTTGAGTATACATTTCTAAACAAATAAAAATTGCTATCAATATTTTTTGGCCAATCTGAACATTACAGAACATAAAACATATAACAGTGAATCAGATCACATTACTAAATTTGAACTAATCAAAGGCTAAAGGCTGAACATTTTTGACAGAGTTACCTTCTCTTTGGATTTGGCAAACAAACTCCAGTCCTCGAAAATCTGTGCGAGTTTATCCAACCCGCCGTTATGGAAGTGTAGAATCTTGTACTGACTCTCTCGACTAGCTATCACAACCTGGCCTTGCGTACACTCCTGGTCACTGTAGAAGAGTCTTAGAGACCGCATCTGACCTGCAAAACACAGCAAAAGAAAGGAATTATTATTTAACAGCCAGCCTTTACTCACTCAAGTGAGTAAAAGAAAATACAATTCTGAATTAAGTTTCATACAGTATACAATTATTTCAATATACAGTGAAACTCCTCTAAACTGGACACCCTCTGTACCAAGTAAAAAGTCTGGTTTTAAAAGGTATCTGGTTTAGAGAGGTTCTCTTATGTACATAAAGGGGCCACGAAAAACATCCAGTTTTGAGGGATATTCCAGTTTACAGATGGTCCGGTTTTGAGAGGTTTCACTGTAGTTTATTATCGTGTATGCAAAAATATAGACAGTTGTTTACTTCAGTGATTAAGACAGCCATGAGACACTTCTAATTACAATGAACCAGTTTCCATTTCACTGAGGATATTACTGTACCATTTAGAGGTATGTGTGAAACATTTATAACATCTACTTCAACCAGATCCACCATTTTAGTAGTGTGATGGTTTGTCAGGGATTTTTCTTCTTGTTTTTTTGGGTTTTTTTTAAAGGAACAAAAAGGGTAATTAATGCATAGGGAGAAAAAAAAAAGAGAAAAAAACTAACCCCCTCCCCTAAAAGAGTCTGAGTAGCAGAGCTTTAGATTGTATCAAAGTTGGGGCAATAAACATTGTTCCCAAAGTACAGATGACCAAAATAATCACGCCTAAAATAGGTACAAACATGCTGACCTCAAAACCTCTGAAATGTGATGTTTAAATATCTAGATTAAAATAACTTGAAATGCATTCATGAATGTTAACAACTCTCCAACTACTGTTAATGACAGTACTAAACTAAAATGACCTTCCTGCACTCAGAAAATACAGAAGTCCCCATTGTGCCTAAATGAGTGAGATCTAAAGCCCTGGAGTAGGTCAGTTTATATAAAACAGATATAAGATTAAATCCTTTTTATGTCAGATTTGACCATTTCGGACACTGACAGTGACATCTGGACTTTTTTTTATATATATACAATGTAAATATGTTTATAAATAAAAAACCCTTCTATACCCTGACAATGTCTCTGATGTCTCTGCATGTTAATTGCCATCAGGGATATATATATATTTATATTAATACGGGATGACACTGTCTCAAGTTTAATTAACTTTTCCGAAGATGTGAACTCCCACATGGTGTGAATTACAATATAGCATTTAAAGGATGACAGGCCATATAAGAAGACTGATCCCAGATCACAGTTTTTCTTAGAACACTGTGGTGTGAAATTTAATAACAGTGTGTGAGTCTGTATCTGTTTATGATAAAACCAAGACAAGTCCAAGTCTTCCAGGACAGATGAACACGTAATTCCAAAGCACAATGGCTGAAACAATTTTTAAAAAATTTAAAAAAACAATCAGAGAATGGTTCCACCGAGGGGCTTTGATTCTATGACTAAAAAAGAAAGGAAGGCTGAGCCCTGAACTCTACCGACAGCTAGATTATCCAATAAGACAATGACTCACGAACATAAAATGAGCAGATAATGTGAAGGGAGGAAGGAAATGTTTTATTTAACAACATACTTAACACATTTTATTTACGGTTATATGGCGTCAGACCACACAGATATTGAGAGAGGAAACCTGCTGTCGCTACTTCATGGGCTACACTTTTTGATTAACAGCAAAGGATCTTTTATATGCACCATCCCAAAGACAGGATAGTACATACTACAGACCCTAGACAGACCGCACATCAAGCAAATGCTTTACCACTGTGCTACATCCCCCCCCCCCCCCCCCGCAATAATTTGATTTCAATCAATATTTCTTAACTAACTATCTAAGGATTAATGCCAACCTACACCATAATCTTGCAAGTTTATTTATCAAATAAAATATATTAAATTGGCTACAATCTTAAAACTCATCCAAATCAATTTAGGATGGTAGGCATCTGGGTCCCGTTCCATGAAGTGAACTTAGCCCTAAGATTACCATAGGCTCATAGCTACCCTATCAGGCATCGAAATAAGCATTGTGTCTGGTAACCCATTTACAGGTTACCACAAAATATAACCTGGTAACCTATAGGTTTCCACAACTATATGAAAGTTAGAATTGAATTCCTGTTACTACTACGCGGTCGTTCTGAAATTGTAACGGTGCGCGCGAACATCGATACGAGAAACGAAATCTGGAAGTAAATTTATCTAGTGGGCGCTGCTTAAACGCGGATTGCCCAAATTTGCTTTGCAATTCCACAAGTGCGCACGAACATCGGTGCAATTTTGTACGAGAAAACAAAACGCGGACGTAAATTCATCTAGTGGACGCTGCTTAAACACAGAATGACTTGCACGCGAACATCGATGCAATTCCTGACAAGATAATGAAACGCAGAAGTCCTGAATGCATTGCCTGGTTTACGTTCGGAAACGAAACTACCGTTCGTTGAAATTTTTGTCACACCGTTCTCGACTTCTCTAATATGTGGTAACCTCCCGGTAACCTGAACGACCGTTCTCGACTTATTTCGATGCCTGCCCTATGCACTAAAGTTGATCTAAGGGCCCTGGTCCGCAGCATTAAAATTAAAAGATTTCAAAACACTGATCAATTGAAACTTACCAAGATCAACAGAAAAGACTCCACACAGCTGTTCCTTGGCACTCTTCTTCTCCTTCTTGCTGCTACCGTGCGACAGCGAGTTATTTGGAAATGTCATGTTGTGGCTGAACCCCGCGGACCCGTTGCTGCTAACTGACGGTGACTCAGGACTCACCGCGTCCTTTGACGGCGAGCTGGGGGCCGACTCCGCGTCAGACGTGTATGGCGATGGCGGCTGCGAGTCAGGGCCCGATGTCGTGGTTGAAGATGAAGACGTGTTTCTGACTCGCGTTACCGAAATGTCCGGCGTCAGGATGGGCGTGTTGGGAGGAGGGACGGTCAGACAGCCGAGATCCAGGTCGCTGGGTACAGTGAGACCGCCGCTGCCGCCACAAGGACTTGGGATAGGGTAGGGTTTGCTGTGAGGTTCGTTCTGGAACAGGAGGTCGTGCTTCCGAAGCAGCTCTTCCCGCAGCTCGCTGATGATCGTCTGACCACTCGACTCAGATGGCGAAGGGTTCGTCGAGTCGGAACTCACACTGCCTGATTCCGGGGAACTGCTCGTGTCGAACTTGCTCTCGTTGGTGTACGTGTTCTTGTCGACAATGTCCAACTGCTGCCTGTCGCTGGGACCACCATCCATCTCCTCGGTAACCACCACAAGTCTCTCTCCTTCCATCTCGATGCTCACAGATTTGTTCGAATCCGTCCGTTCCCTGGCTCTCATGTGCAGTTTGTTTCTGTTCAACATGGCCACCAGCTGCTCCTCGGAAGTCAATCCGTCTGTGTTTGGCACAACCCCGGAGTCCTCCCTCCCAGCATACTGATGATGATGCTCAGTGTTGCTCTTGGAAGTCTTGTCCACAGTGAGGTCGTTCACGTGGATGCCTATCACACTCCTCTTCGCACCGCCATGCATCGTTTTCTCGTTATTCTGAATGTACAAAGAGACTATCTCGTCAGAACCGATTCCTGAATCGGCCGCCGACTTGTTGCTGGAGCTCAGCCTGTGTCCGTCGTGGTGGACCTCCTCACCAGGATTCCAGCTTCCGATGCTCGTGTCTTCTTCCCGAGACCCCGCCGACAACTCAGAGCTCAAGCTTGTGTTGTCCGTGCTGTGTTTCTTCTTGTGGGTTATCATTTTGTCCCCTCCGTTAATAAATCCCAGCTCCCCCATGACACTGGAGTCTCCCGGAGACTCGCTCGGGGAAGGAGTGGGCTCGTTTGATTTGGAGTATTCTTGTTTTGGAGTTCTTTTCGGACTCGGTCGAGGAGTGTTTCCCTTTGAGCAGTTGGGGCTGTTTTCAATGCTGCGAGGGTTCTTCTTCAGCGACAGGTTCGGTATCCAGGTAAGCACGAGAGTAGGTCCAGCAGCCTGAAAGAAAATAAAAAACATAAAGGACATTGCAGGATTCGAACTTAAGAATTTGTTACCTACAGCAATTTTGGGGTATTTCTGAGGAAGATTATTTAAATAAGAATCCATCACATATGACCATGTTTTTATTTAATGACACACTCAACACATTTTATTTACGGTTATATGGTGTCAGACATATGGTTAAGGACCACACAAATATTGAGAGAGGAAACCCACTGTCGCCACTTCATGGACTACTCTTTCCAATTAGCAGCAAGGGATCTTTTATATTCACCATCCCACAGACAGGATAGTACATACCATGGCCTTTGTTACACCAGTTGTGGAGCACTGGCTGGAACGAGTAATAGCCCAATGGGGCTACCGACAGGGATCGATCCTAAACTGACCACGCATCAAGCGAGCGCTTTACCACTGGGCTATGTCCCACCCCCACCATGTGGTAAAGAAATAATACAACCAAGGTGGTAAAAATGTTGACCTGTGGTAAGGTTTGCAGAGTCTAAGGGCTGAAATTTCACCATCAAGGGGTGTATTTGTTTTCTATCCCACATGACTGCATATGACAGATTCTTTTTCTCTCAGTAAATAGTTCAGTCATTCAGTAAATAAACTATTATTTTACATGAAAGACAAAGATGGCTAATAAAGTAACTTTTATTTTCTCAGTCATTCAGTAAATAAACTATTATTTTACTTTTTCTTTTAATCAAAAAGCAATTTAATGCAGGATTTTCAATATTATTTTTATAGAATTAAAACAGCCTTTATTAGGAATGAAATCATACATAAAGTGATGACAACTTTGTAAACATTTATATTTTTTCATCTGATCTGGTGTTAACTTTATTTTATTATAAAGTTAACCTGCAACTTTAAGGATCTTAGAAACATGTATAATAAATGTTAATGAACTTTGGTAGAAATACCACAGGCTTTTTTGTTTTTGTTAAGTTGCACTTAATTCCTAAAAAACATTTTTCTGGAAAAAGCCAGAGTAAAGTTTGGATTGTTTAATGATACCACAGTAACCACTAGATCACACTGATTTTTTAAACATCTGCTACTAGATGTCAAACATTTGGTAATTTTGACAATGACATACCGTATATAGTCTTTGAGAGAAAACCCACTACATTTTTCCATTAGTAGCAAGGGACCTTTTATATGCACATACCACAGCCTTTGATATATTAGTTGTGAGGCATTGGCTGGAATGAGAAATAACCCAATAGTCCTACCGACAAGAATCAATCCTAGACCGACCGCGCATCAGGTTAGTGCTTTACCAATAGGCTATATCTCGCCCCAACATTTCTGAAATGCCAATGCACAAGGTTTTGTTTTTAGTTAAGTTAATTATCAGCAATTGTTGCTTGCCATCAGCAAGGTATTATCTGCCTGATTTTTATTATCCATTTTTTGTCACTTTTAACACCTGCTGTCAGGGCTCAAGATTACACCCGGTGATAAATACTGTGCCAAAAATAAGCAGCAAAAGTAAAGTAAAGTTTGTTTTTATTTAACGACACCACTAGAGCACACTGACTTTTTATCTTATCATCGGCTATCGGACGTCAAACATATGGTCATTCTGACACTGTTTTTTAAGAGGAAACACACTGTCGCCACATAGGCTACTCTTTTACCATCAGCAAGGGATCTTTTATTTGCGCTTCCCACAGACTGGATAGCACAAACCATGGCCTTTGTTGAACCAGTTATGGATCACTGGTCGGTGCAAGTGGTTTACACCTACCCACTGAGCCTTGCGGAGCACTCACTCAGGGTTTGGAGTCAGTATCTCGATTAAAAATTTCATGCCTCGACTGGGATCTGAACCCAGTACCTACCAGCCTGTAGGCCAATGGCCTAACCACGACGCCACTAAGGCTGGTAAAATAAGCAGCATCAAAATAAAAGCATGTCAAAATCATGGAGAAAACATCTTGCCTGTCAAACCAACCGACCTTGAAGCACTGAAACATTATGCCTTAATTAGCTTTCTAAAATAGCACACTTTTAAAATTGACCTTTTCCAATATATACAACCTTTCAGTAGGAGGCTTGGCCATCCAGGCTATACCCACACCGGCTAATCACATCACTGTACTAAAAAAAGACTTTACTTTGCCGCTGAGAACAAACACAAATATATCCCTGGACCTAATCAGTGGAATCTAACACCCTAGTCGTACTTTATTATCACCTGCTATTCCTCTAGATGTTTATCATAAAAAAAGAGCTGCTTTCACACTTTTATCTCCCATATCTATACTGACGTCCAAATGAAACTTTACATTCACACAATTCAAATAATTTGATCAATATTATTGCTAATCGAAAAAAGAACCAATTTAGAAACCACCTTACAAACACTTTGCATGTCTCACGAGGTGCATTGTGACGTTTAGATGTTGAACTTCGTGATACTTTCATATCATATCCCACCGTAACGTTTGCTGGTTTTCTATAATGAAATTTCAAGCCTTGTAAAGTTTCTTTGGGATGTCAGTATATAAATACATAAAACACAAATGTATATATATAAAAAAATTAAAATTCTCTAAAGAACTGCTGAGCTAGTGACAGTCAAGTCAAGAAATATTATCCACCAAGTAGCTGATGATTGTAATGTAATTGTTTTCTGACTGGAACAGAAGCTGAGAGGATGTAAAAAAAAATGACGTCTTACAAAATTTTGCAGATATTTTTAAAATTATATTACATATATAGAGGCTGCCCTACTTTTCTGTGACAGCAAGCAACATGTGAAATATTTTTGTAGATAAAGAAAACAGCATGAAATGGTTCATTATTTATATAAATATTTCTGTAATTATATATGTTGTTTGCCAAGAATGGTAATGAACTGTTTATTTAGCACTTTATGAAATATTAGTGTATTTTAGTTATGAAATGTTGTATGTACATTTGCCTACATATAAACAATAAACCACTGTAGCGTCTAAGTAGTACGGCCGGTACGGCCATGACCATACAACTTTTTGGGCCAGGAAAGTTTTTTCTCTTCCTATAATGCTCGCATAGTTATGATAGTACACTGTACAGATCTAATCATATACATTGCTTTCATGGCCGTACCAACTTTTAAGTGCTTCCGACACTCCTGAACCAGGCAAGTCCAATATATATGTTAAAACTATGACCATTAGGCCAAATACACCAGATGGGTGTAAAAAAAACATGATAAACCTGTAGATCTATATAAAACATACCTTTTTTTTTGCTCCTAGTAAAGACATGCATACATGTATATTTAATTTGTGTTGTTTAACAACACCACTAGAGCACAATGGTTTATTAATCATTGCCTACTGGATGTTAAACATTTGATAATTCTGACAAATAGTCTTAAAGGAAACCCACTACATGTTTTCATTAGCAGCATGTGATCTTTAATATATGTTCTTTTCCCACAAACAGGGCAGTACATACCACAGTCTTTGATATACCAGTCGTACAGGAACAAATCCCAATAAGAGAATGAGTCTGTGGGTGTTTGATCTGGCGAGCTTGCTACCGACTAAGCTAAGTGTAGATTCTGTCCCTTGCATGTATGAGCATTCACACATACAAACATGCACTTCCATGCACAAAGTTAAAATTCTGTTTTGTTAACGACACCACTAGGGCACATTGATTTATTAATTATCAGCTATTGGATGTCAAACATTTGGTCTTTAGAGGAGAAACCCGCTACATTTTTTCATTAAAAGGGATTTTTAATATGCACCATACCACAGACAGGATAGCACATACCACAGACTTTGATATAACAGTCGTGGTTCACTAGCTGGAACTAGAAATAGCCCAATGGGCCCACCAGCAGCGATCAATGCTAGACCGACCACAAATCAAGTGACCGCTTTACCACTGGGCTACGCCTGTCCCTTGCATGTACAAGCATTCACACATAAAAACATGCACTTCCATCCACAAAGTAAAAATTCTGTTTTATTAGACACCATTAGGGAACATTGCTTTATTAAACATCGGCTATTGGATGTCAAACATTTGGTGATGTTGACATACAGTCTTAGAGAGGAAACCCACTACATTTTCCCATTAAAAGCAAAGGATCTTTAATATGCACCATGCCAGACAGGATAGCACATACCACAGACTTTGATATACCAGTCATGGTTCACTAGCTGGAATGAGAAATAGCCCAATAGGTCCACCAACAGAGATCAATCCTAGACAGACCACATATCAAGTGAGTGCTTTACCACTGGGCTACGCCCCACTCACTCCACATACAAATGCACATACAATCATGCACACACACACACACGCGCGTGTGTGCACACAAACAGACACGTGCGCTCACACACACACACAGTGACACACACACACACACTCACCCACCACCCCCACACCCACCCACACACACCCAATTACCTGATCTTCGTGTGCTCGGACAGTGAGGTATCCTGGGTAATGTTCAGTCTCGAAGGACAGAGGGGCCGGGGGATGCACACAGACATTGTTCTTGCAGTAGATGATCTCCCCGTCAAGTGGGGGCGGTCGCAGGGAGTCGGCGCTGTGGATGCCGAGGAAGTTGGTTGCTCGTTTGAAGATACTACTGAACGCCATCATCGGAGCAGCGGCCAGCTCCATCAAGCCAGGACGCTTGTGGTCAGTCTGGCTAATCCATGGGTCCTAGGCGGTGCATTCTGAAACACAGAACAGAGAGAATATTTCAAAGGGTTTTTCTTAGGTCAAATAATTATGATGTATATATCATGAAGTGAAGACTGCAGTCATATTGCAGGAATTGTGGTGGCATGGTGAGTGGTATAAAATTGCAGACGTCATTGTTGATGGCATGATGAGTGGTATGAAATTGCAGACTTCATTGTTGATGTCATAATCAGTGGTATGAAATTGTAGACTTCATTTGTGATGGTATGATGAGTGGTATGAAATTGCAGGCTTCATTTGTGATGGCATGATAAATGGTATGAAATTGCAGACTTCATTGTTGATGTCATAATCAGTGGTATGAAATTGTAGACTTCATTTGTGATGGCATGATGAGTGGTATGAAATTGCAGACTTCATTTGTGATGTCATAATCAGCAGTATGAAATTGTACTCTATTTGTGATGGCATGATGAGTGGTATGAAATTGCAGACTTCATTTGTGATGGCATGATGAGTGGTATGAAGTAGCATACTTCATTTGTGATGACATGATGAGTGGTATGAAATTGCACTCCATTTGTGATGGCTAGATGAGTGGTATGAAATTGCACACTCCATTTGTGATGGCTAGATGAGTGGTATGAAATTGCACACTCCATTTGTGATGGCATGATGAGTGGTATGAAATTGCACACTTCATTTGTAATGGCATGATGAGTAGTATGAAATGCCACAATTAGTATAAATCGTATAACCAGCCAATGTCATCATTTTAATAAGTACAATGTCATGTAGTGTCACTATGTACATGGTAGTGGCAAATATAAAATGAAGTGTGGATTCATGAATTTTCATGAGTCCACATTTGTGGATGCATTTTCCAACTTCATCCATTATTCATAAAAAAAAAAAATTTAATGTGACTTCCAAACTAACTAAAAAAAATTAAATGGCAAGGAATATTTACAAAATGAAAGAAAAAAGAAAGAAATGTTTTATTTAACAACACACTCAACATTTACAAAATGAATAACCCAAAATGACAAGATCCTTTTGGACACAAATTGAACAATTTGGTCAGTGAATCCTCAGTGGCTGGCATTAATTATGACCAGTGCACCACGACTGGTATATCAAAGGCCATGGTATGTGCTATCCTGTCTGTGGGATGGTGCATATAAAAGATCCCTTGCTACTAATGGGAAAATGTAGCAGGTTTCCTCTTTAATTAAGATTGTGTGTCAAAAGTACCAAATGTTTGACATCCAATAGCCATGATTATAATTCAATGTGCTCTAATGGTGTCGTTAAACAAAACAAACTTCTTTTTTCAAGCATGATATACGGGTATGTACCTGTGCTAAACGTGCCATCTGTGATTTCTCAATTAGTATTTGATATTTTTGTTTGTATTCCATCTGAATATATTAACGTCACTAGTATCAGGTATATAAGGCTTAAATTATGTTTATTCAATCATGCAGATATGTCATGTCGTGGGCTAAAGCAGTATACTTGTTTACAAGTTCAGTCAGTTATGGGTTCAATGAATGAATGAATTAATGTTTTTAACGACACACCAGCACACAA
The DNA here is from genome assembly GCF_016097555.1 of Gigantopelta aegis. Classification (NCBI taxonomy): domain Eukaryota; kingdom Metazoa; phylum Mollusca; class Gastropoda; order Neomphalida; family Peltospiridae; genus Gigantopelta; species Gigantopelta aegis. The sequence continues at coordinate 64,185,760 of NC_054706.1, forward strand.
AAAATATCGGCTATTGGGTGTCAAAATATAGTAAATGCAAAACATTAAATGATGAACCACATCAATATAAAAATTCAATAGTCAAATAAAAAGAGTGTAAAGAAATGCAAAAATATAAATATCACAGATAGGTCATACATGTATTAAAATTTAGAATAAAAGTCAATATCTCGAAGAAATTGTAATAAAAGTTCTGGATGGAATTGAAATGATTCCATCACATTTCTCTGACCAAATATATCTTTTCTAGTTTCTTTCAGATGCTTACACCCCACCAAAATGTGGCGCACCATCAGAGTACACTGACATTGCACACACTGAGGTTGAGGATCTTTCTTCAGGATAAATCAATGCACAAAAAATTCAAATTACATTACTCTCAGTTGTAGATTCTTATAAAATAATCTAGCTAAAACAAAAGTGGAATGGATTACGGTGGAAATAACACTATTTACAGTGGGAATAACACTTTCAAAAGTGGTGATAACATAACACTTCACTAATGAACTATTACTGCACTAATATTTTATAAGATATTTTACTAAATGTTATGTAATAAAACAAATTATATGTATATTGTTCAAGTCTGACCAAAGTCAATGAATAAATACAGAGCCTCACTCTGTCAATAGCCAAATTAGTCAACTGTAGAGGTGAAAATGACCTTGGGGAAAAGAAAAAACCTCCAGTAAATAGTCTGCAGGGTCTTCAAAGGTGATTGGGTTGTGGGTGACATGTTGCTGGTGGAATTAAGTCTGGAATTCTGGAAAAAAAAGCTGTCAGTATTTCGTTTTTTACCCTAGCAACTGCTGTCATAATTGTTGTATGGACTGGCTAAAATATTTAGTTTTTGGCAAAAATAAATGTGTGTACGTGTGTGTGCATTTTTTTTGTATTTTTTTTTTGGGGGGGGGGGGGGGGTGTGTGTGTTAAAATGCCTAAAAAAACAAAAACAAAAATTCCCTAGTTAAAAAACCCACACAAGCAAACAAAAACATTGGCTCTTAAATGATATACAAAAATAAATTGCTAAGTAAACCATTGTTAAGTAAACTTCCAATCAACAACTACATCGACATGCCTTTACCAACTGCTTATTGTAACAAACCACCTTATTATTAGTAATATTACACTTTATCATCTAAGGTGACACCACCTGCATTAACGAGGAATGGGTCGTTCCTGCAACCCAAATCCTAGTAGTCTTATTACACCTTATCATCTAAGGTGACACCACCTGCATTAACGAGGAATGGGTCGTTCCTGCAACCCAAATCCTAGTAGTCTTATTACACCTTATCATCTAAGGTGACACCACCTGCATTAACGAGGAATGGGTCGTTCCTGCAACCCAAATCCTAGTAGTCTTATTACACCTTATCATCTAAGGTGACACCACCTACATTAACGAGGAATGGGTCGTTCCTGCAACCCGAATCCTAGTAGTCTTATTACACCTTATCATCTAAGGTGACACCACCTACATTAACGAGGAATGGGTCGTTCCTGCAACCCGAATCCTAGTAGTCTTATTACACCTTATCATCTAAGGTGACACCACCTACATTAACGAGGAATGGGTCGTTCCTGCAACCCAAATCCTAGTAGTCTTATTACACCTTATCATCTAAGGTGACACCACCTACATTAACGAGGAATGGGTCGTTCCTGCAACCCGAATCCTAGTAGTCTTATTACACCTTATCATCTAAGGTGACACCACCTACATTAACGAGGAATGGGTCGTTCCTGCAACCCGAATCCTAGTAGTCTTATTACACCTTATCATCTAAGGTGACACCACCTACATTAACGAGGAATGGGTCGTTCCTGCAACCCGAATCCTAGTAGTCTTATTACACCTTATCATCTAAGGTGACACCACCTACATTAACGAGGAATGGGTCGTTCCTGCAACCCAAATCCTAGTAGTCTTATTACACCTTATCATCTAAGGTGACACCACCTACATTAACGAGGAATGGGTCGTTCCTGCAACCCAAATCCTAGTAGTCTTATTACACCTTATCATCTAAGGTGACACCACCTGCATTAACGAGGAATGGGTCGTTCCTGCAACCCAAATCCTAGTAGTCTTATTACACCTTATCATCTAAGGTGACACCACCTGCATTAACGAGGAATGGGTCGTTCCTGCAACCCAAATCCTAGTAGTCTTATTACACCTTATCATCTAAGGTGACACCACCTGCATTAACGAGGAATGGGTCGTTCCTGCAACCCAAATCCTAGTAGTCTTATTACACCTTATCATCTAAGGTGACACCACCTGCATTAACGAGGAATGGGTCGTTCCTGCAACCCGAATCCTAGTAGTCTTATTACACCTTATCATCTAAGGTGACACCACCTACATTAACGAGGAATGGGTCGTTCCTGCAACCCAAATCCTAGTAGTCTTATTACACCTTATCATCTAAGGTGACACCACCTGCATTAACGAGGAATGGGTCGTTCCTGCAACCCGAATCCTAGTAGTCTTATTACACCTTATCATCTAAGGTGACACCACCTGCATTAACGAGGAATGGGTCATTCCTGCAACCCGAATCCTAGTAGTCTTATTACACCTTATCATCTAAGGTGACACCACCTGCATTAACGAGGAATGGGTCGTTCCTGCAACCCAAATCCTAGTAGTCTTATTACACCTTATCATCTAAGGTGACACCACCTGCATTAACGAGGAATGGGTCATTCCTGCAACCCGAATCCTAGTACTCAACACATTTTATTTTATGGTTATATGGTGTCGTACGTATGGTTAACTTACTGTCGTTACTTCATTGGTTACTCTTTTCGATTAGCAGCAAGGGATCTTTTATATGCACCATCCCACAGAAAGGATAACACATATCACGGCCTTTAATATACCAGTCGAGGTTTACTGGCCCACCGATTGGGATCAATCCCAGACCGACTGCGCATCAAGCGAGTGCTGTACCACTGGGTTAAATCCCGCCCTATTTGTATAATTACAAATAGCAGATTGTATAGTTCCATATACCCGGTACAAAAATAAATTACATCATCAAGATCAGTTTTCTATATCGACATCTCATTTTCTGAAAATGTCATTTTGTTGTCATCCAAGGATAATGGGTTTTTCAGTGTTTTGGTGACACAGTTAGAATTGATTAAATTGTAAAATGTTGAAACTGCATGAAAGAATTCCATCACATAAACGTTTAATAAAATACTCATGTGTGATGTAATACAAATCATCCGTTTTGAGTTGGAGAAAGAAAAGAAAAAACTGTAAGCAAATCATGCAGCAGCTTTGGAAATGTTTTCATGGCAAATTGTTAAACAAAATATGCCAAGCAGTGTGTTCAGTACAAATAATCAATTATTACGTGTGGGAGAAAAGCCTGTCTCAGTGTTCAATGGTGATGATGTCTAAACAGGTCCACTGATTATGGCCATCTGTCACGGAGCTGTAGCATGGGCAGGAAATGTGCAAATCTCGGCCAGCACTCACCATATCAAGCAATGGATCATGTAGTCACATGCACATAACAGATGGGCACAAATCAAAGGGTCATTAGTGTCCTGTTTGTTTGCTTTTGTAAGAACAACACAACAAGGGCAGTGAGTAGAACACAATCACTGACTACTATATGTAGATATCAAAGGATCATGTAGTCACATGGAGATAAAAAAATGGGCACAAATCAAAGGGTAATCCGTGTCCTGTTTGTTTGGTTTTGATATAATAACACAACCAAGGCAGTGAATAGAAACACAACCAAAGGATCATTTAGTCACATGCACATAACAGATGGGCACAAATCAAAGGGTAATTAGTGTCCTGTTTGTTTGCTTTTGTAATAACAATACAACTAGGACAGTGAGTAGAACATAAATATTGGAAAAAAGGTCCTTTTGTTTAACGATGCCACTAGAGCACACTGATTAATTAATCATTGGCTATTGGTAATTCTGACACATAGTCATCAGAGGAAACCCTCTACAGTTTGTTTCTAATGCAACAAGGGATTTTTTATATGTACTTTCCACAGACAGGAATTGAGGAAAGCACATACCACAGCCTTAAAATTTGTCCAGTTGTGGTGCACTGGATGACAATCATTGGCTACTACATGTACCTAAATGTAGATATCAAAGGATCATGTAATCACATGGAGATAACAGGTGGGCACAAATCAAAGAGTAATCAGTGTCCTGCTTGAAAGTCAACAAAATATGCTAGAATTCTTTGTAAATTTAGAACTGGTAATGCAGTGTTCGAGATTAAAAATTTTGGGCAGTATCCCAGTTGGATACTAACATTTCAAAATCTGGTATCCCACCTGAAAATTTAGTATCCCACTTAAACGAAATTCATAAATAACATCGTAACAAACTTGGACAACACCGTTCTTATTTGCAGACTATATTGCTATACCACAAACGAAATTGCTGAATTCGTGAAATTCGCAATCAAACGGAATTGGCAAAAAGATTTGCGCCGTCTATTTTTGCGTAATACTGACATAAATTTATATTTAGCAGTAATCTATAAGTGTTTCTGAAATTACTAATGATATATCTTTTTTCTTCAGATGTGGAATCAATATCTCAAATAAAATTTGAAGGGAGGAAACATCCAACAAAAACAATAGCGACTTAGCGGTTCCCAGTCTATTGCTACACCGCTATTGCTCCAGTGTAGCATTAACTGGGTACGAGTTGGGGAGATATTGTTACGGCATAGCATTAGACTGGGTACGAGCTCGAAAATGCTGTTACTTAACTTTACCAGTAAATTACGACTTTCATTGTTTCTGCGGAAAAAAAACCCCGCAGGATTACAAACAAAAAAAGCCCACATTATATGGTATCCCAGTGGGATACTGGGTTATTGATGTCTGGTATCCAAAATTAAATTCTGATATCCCTGGAATATCGGGATACCATTAATCTCGAACACTGGGTAATGTCAGACTTCCTATTGAAACCAGTAGATGGTTTAATATTAAGAGAGAAAACAGAATATGTCACTTGTGCAACACTGATGTTGGTGATGAGTTTTACTATATTTTTAAATGTACGTCTTTATCTCCTGAGCAAAATATGTATATACCTAGTTACTATACCAACACAGCAAGTGCAATTACCTTTTACCAGTTATTTGCTACAACTTAAAAAATCACTTTTATGTAAACTATGTAAATATTTGCAAATTGTCATTGAGAGGGTCAGTCTTCTGGGTTAATATTACTTAAATATTAAATAAAATTCTTGTCTTGTCTTGTTTGTTTTGTAATACATGTAATAACGTAACCAGGGCAGTGAGTAGAACACAACCATTGACACATAGGTATCAAAGGATCATGTAGTCACAGGAAGATAACAGGTGGGCACAAATAAAGAGATAATCGGTGTCCTGTTTGCTTGGTTTTGTAATAATAACACAACCTCGGCAGTGAATAGAACACAATCATTGGCTATTAGTAGTATTACATGTAGATATCAACGGATCATGCTGTTACAAGCTCATAACAAATGGACACAAACCAATGGGTAATCAGTGTCCTGTTTGAAGGCAGTAAGTAGAGCACAATGATTAATTAATCATTAGCTACTGCATGTAGATTAAAAAAACGATCAGGTCAGGTCGTAGGGCTTAACGTGCATGTTCAGAGCAAGCTGTTGTGGCGCACGCCTGTCATGGGTGCAGGTGCCTGCCCATGCCGGCTACTCAGTCCGGGGGGGGGGGGGGGGGGGAGGAGAGAGATCTAATTGAAGACATTTATAAGAAGAATGAATCTCATTGGTTTACAACTAAAATTTCAGCTAATGCACTGTCAATAAAACTCAATCTGCGACAGAAAGAAATTCACCAATATATGTCCTCAAATTGAAAAACATAGCAGGGTTATTCCTTAATTTAACAGAATAAAAACAAATTTCTCCATTTGGAAATAGCAGAAGCAAATTATTGCTTTGCTGATAAAACCAGGTAAGGAATTTCAAATTCAAGAAAAAAACACCCATCTTGAACAATTATGAGACAAACGTGAGCACTTGCTCACTTATTATGGAGACAAGAAAACATTAATAAACCTCCTTAAAAAAAAAAAAAGGAAATAAATAGAAAAAAAACCTAAAAAATGGGCACAATTTTTTTTTACATAACACTTTTTTCACTGTTATATAATAATTTGGCCAATTTTGAATGTGTAGTGAAGTAAAAAATATCAAGCTTACATTATACACGTAAACTTGCATAAATGTGACATTTGTACATTGTGATCCTCACTTAAGATGAAATGAAACATTACTTTCTGATGATCAATACCCATTGCATGAAATATACTATACATGTCACAAAAAAAAAGTTTTAAAAAGACCACAAAAAAAGAGACATAAAACAAAAAGAGAAAAAAGAAGAGGACAGGCACACTCTTTAAAAGCAGTAAGTGACATCTTACATCATAGCCAAGGGGTACACACTTTTCATCAAGCCAAAAAAAGAAACCACTGATCTATATTTGTATACACTGTACCTCAGGCAAACTGTGTCACTTCCCCAGTTAAACTCACATACAGCATATTCCACTTAGTAGTACTAAGTTCACCTGCATTCCACTTAGTAGTACTAAGTTCACCAGCATTCCACTTAGTAGTACTAAGTTCACCAGCTATTCTACTTAGTAGTACTAAGTTCACCAGCTATTCCACTTAGTAGTACTAAGTTCACCAGCTATTCCACTTAGTAGTACTAAGTTCACCAGCTATTCCACTTAGTAGTACTAAGTTCACCAGCTATTCCACTTAGTAGTACTAAGTTCACCAGCATTCCACTTAGTAGTACTAAGTTCACAACCAGTCAAGAAAGGTGTAATAACTATTACATCTGCATGCACATGCACAAAACAAATATAAATGCACGCACATGCACAAAACAAATATAAATGCATGTACATGCACAAAACATATATAAATGCCTGTGTGATGTAAACACTTAGCAGTGGGTAGTGAAAAGTGATGGCCAGCTGCCCTAGCATGCGTACAAGAAGCAATCAAAATCAATATAACAGTTAATACTAAATCAATTAGCTTCAGGACAGTGGGGATTCCGTGTGTTCAGCAATGCCGAGATCACATTGCATTTGGCTTAAGAGATCAAATAAACAATAATAAACATGTCACAGCACGGGATATACCCAATAAAGATGTTGCAGGGCTAGCTCTGGGTAATCGGAAACTGTCGCCAAATTATTCGAAAAATGCTAATTTATAGCCATTTTCCAACAAAATATTAATTATAACACAAATTGTTTTCGTTAAATTAAAATAAAATTTGCCAATTGTTGTTAAAATTTGCAACTGGCGAATTTGATGAGTGGCAAATAAAACAGTTTATTTGTGTTATCACCCGGTATTTTTATTTCAACATTAGATCCATGGATACCCTTTAACTAGAACGTATTGATTAATTAATCGCTGGCTACTGGTAGTCAAACATTTGGTAATTCTGACTGGTAGTCAGTCTTCACTCTTCAGAGCATATTCAAGTAAAAAAAAATGAAGACGTTCGGGCAAAATGAGCTGTCTGAAAACATATCACCATATATTTCAATCTTCTACTCACAATAGCAGTTGTAAAAAGTTTGTTTTGTTTAATGTCACAACATTGATTTATTAATCATTGTCTGTTGGATGTCATACATTTAGTAATTTTAACATTTGGTCTTACAGAGGAAACCCATTACATTGTTCCATTAGTGGCAAGGGATCATTTATATACACCATCTCCGACAGGATAGTACATACCATGGCCTTTGATATACCAGTTGCAGTGCACTGGCTTGAGTGAGAAATAACCAAATGGGCCCACCGACGCTGTGCTTACAAAATAATCCACTGGGCTATTTCTCGTTCCAGCCAATGCACCACGACTGATATATCAAAAGCCATGGTATGTACTATCCTGTCTAGGGATCAATCCTAAACCAAAAGTGCACAAACGATTGTTTTAGCACTGGGCTACATCCAGCTCTATATAAGTTGTACTCCATGTAAAAATGCATAGTCGTTTGTTTGGAACCCTATATATAGCTGTTTGGTAATAATGCAAATATGAATAAATGTTGTTATCCAGATTCTTAATGATTAACCCCCATTCAGTTCTGTGAACGTCCCCTAAAAATATGAGAAAACAAAATAGGTGGTCAGGTTGCATGTAGGCTGAAGTTGTAACTATAGCTATAGTATCTTCTATACTCAATAAAGTGTTTAACTTTATTCACACTGTATATTAAGAAGATATTTACAGACATTTCTAACAATCCAATTTAACACACAACTTACAGGGCTCGAAATAGGAAGTAAACTATGACCTAAGTGTTATGTTTTAAAGAAATATGACCTGCTAAGGAAAAAAAAAAAATCTGTGTCTCCTAAATTCAAGAGCCATAACATTGTGAAACATGGGTAAATCACTATGAAAGTCAAACTGAATCTATAACAGTACATGATAAAGCTATACACAAAATACAAAAAAACATCCAGAAAAATATATATATGTGGGCTGGACAGACAGATAAAACCTATAATCGGACAGTAAGGCCTAACAAAAAAATATGGTGTGTCTGACATGACTTACAAAAATTAGTTTGGGTAGGTCAGCTTTTCTCTACTACATTCACCCCTACAGGTGCAAATAACATGCTATGTATGTACTCTTTTTACCTACATATTAATTTTTAAAAAAATAATAATAAAATAAAACCATTAAATTATTATTTTTTAAATCCCAACAACCTCAAAAATATGGAAAAAAATGAAAAAAGGTCAGGCACTTTTTTCTAGGTAACATGAGATTCCAGAACCACACATTTTAAACAAAAATTGTGTTTGGCCAATGCACACAATTGTAACAGATGGCATCTGTAATAACCACTGTTAATGCCTATTCACAGGCTAAGGAAGGGGGGTGGGGTGGGCACACACACATATATAATAATACACGTATAAATATATAAACCATCGCTGATCCCCACCCCCTTCCTACGCTATGAGTGCTATTAGTATTAATCCGTAATAAAATATGAAATACCAGTTCTACCCATAACCAGACCTGCCCTCACCAGGCCTGGTGCTTATAACACTTTTAATCTAGACTCTAATAGAGTGAGATACTAATGTCATGACAACACCATACAAATCGTATGCATGTGACATCATTAGAGATCGAGTCTGGTCTAAATGTTTTATAAGCATGTGCCTTGATCACATAATGTGGATAAAAATCGGTGTCTGCTAATCAAGACACACCAAAATATATATATTTATCCTGTAACTTACCCATGATATCCATGTCATAAACCCATGTGATAATTTTAGTGTATCAACCTGGTTAATAATGGTTTGCAAATTTGCAAGGTCTCTAGGTAATGTGTTGCTGTGGATGGGTCATTTGCTTACAAGCCAACAAGACCTGTGTACCTGAGTGTAACGTTTTCAAAAGATTTAGTTAAAATGCGTGACGTCAAACTAATTTGTGCTAATCGAAATAACGTCACATTACCGATGGCGGCAACTTTAGTACTGTGGTTTACTAAAAATTTAATTTAAATGTTATTTTTAGAAGTGTTATAGGATAAACAGACTTTGTTAAACATGTTTTTTAATATGTAAAATATCAACCTCGTCTAGTTAATCGGTATTTGTCCCTGCAGACCCTCGACAAATACTGATTAACATAGACTCGGTTGATATTTTCCATATTAAAAAATACTCGTGACAAATATATAATAATATTTTTTTTTTTTTTATTTATTAAATTTTTTAATTTATAAATGTTTTGAACCAGCCAGTTAACGGAGTCATACATGTAATTCTACTCTGTTATAATAGCTGTCTCTGAATTTGTAAAACTTTTAGATCATCAAAGAAGAAATCCCTGTGGTGTGATTTGCAATGCGAATCATCGCCAATTTAACGTGGCTAGCTTCAGTGAAGGAGAGGTCTAGTTTAGAAATCACTGTGTGTTACTGATATTATTTTATCACCAGCACAAAGTGCAAAGGGCCTGTCCTGATTTTGATTCCATTGTAAGATGTTTACGACAAACAGATACCTGTATTATGAATGAAATTAAATATTAAAGCTATTTTCCTGTTTAGCATATCAGTATCTTTAATATAAGGTGTTTGTTGTCACCTTAATGTTTGTAGTATCTCAAACCAGATTTTACATTTTAATAATTTAATTTTATAAGTATAATTTTTTTTTTTTTAATTATGAAGAGCTAGTAAAATGAATAACGACTGCTGCAAACATCAGCATATGATTGCAAATATTCTGGATACACTGGTATTGTAAACAAATTTTTAAATTGAATATGTAATTTTAGTGATAAAAATGCTTTATTAATAAAGAAAGAAAGAAAGAAAGGTTTTATTTAACACACACTCAACACATTTTATTTACAGTTATATGGCGTCAGACATATGGTTACGGACCACACAGATTTTGAGAGGAAACCTGCTGTCGCCACTTCATGGGCTACTCTTTCCAATTAGCAGCAAGGAATCTTTTATTTGCGCTTCCCACAGGCAGGATAGCACAAACCATGGCCTTTGTTGAACCAGTTATGGATCACTGGTCGGTGCAAGTGGTTTACACCTACCCATTGAGCCTTGCGGAGCACTCACTCAGGGTTTGGAGTCGGTATTTGGATTAAAAATCCCATGCCTCGACTGGGATCCGAACCCAGTACCTACCAACTAAGTTACATCCCACCCCACCAGCACAAAGCATTATATACGGTGAACATAGAAGTATTTTTAGAAATTTCTCTAAAATGTTAAGTCTCTGGAAGAAAAAACAACAGCAAAAAAAAAAAAACACCAACAAAAATATAATATATATATAACTACTTATATATAAACAATGAAATATCTGTAACATCTAATCAAACTGAAATAGAACCTCATCTGCTCCCAAAATAACACATCAATGGACCAACAGAATTATATACATGTACAAATCGGTTATTTGTCTGCACGAATATCTCCAAAATCTTCTACTGCTGACTACAGCTGCATGAGATCATAGACTGTAATAGCCAGTCAAATTAAAAGAGAACCACATCAGCTACCAATAAGACATCTCAATACAGGCATCGAAATTAACAATGACTCTTATAACCTATGTACAGAAGGAAGGAAATGTTTTATTAAATGATGCACTCAACACATTTTATTTACGGTTATATGGCATCTGACATATGGTTAAGGACAACACATATATTAAGAGAGGAAACCTGCTGTCGCCACTTCATGGGCTACTCCTTCCAATTAGCAGCAAGGGATCTTCTATATGCACCATCCCACAGACAGGATAGCACATACCACTACCTTTGATATACCAGTCGTGGTGCACTGGCTGGAACGAGAAGTAGTTCAATGGGCCCACCGACGAGGATCGATCCCAGACCGACCGTGCATCAAGCGAAACGCTTTACCACTGGGCTACATCCCGCCCCTTGTAACCTATGTACAGGATACTACAAAATACAGACCTGGAAATCTTTAGGTTACGACACATTTACATTATTATCATCATAAAATCACTTCACAAACAAACTGATACATGTACTTTTTTATTTATTCATATCACTATTTATAACTCAGGGCTTCTAGATTATGGTAGCCCCACTCCCATGGCTAGTGATACTCAATGTTGGGCTAGTAAATAACTACTACTGCAATGCCCGACAGTTACTGATTTTTTACTGAAATATGAATATCCTGTCCCACCCCAAACCCCTCTTTTAGCATTGCACTGTGATATCGCAGTTGCAATAATTTAGTTAATTAGGCCCCTGATTATTACTATTATTTAGTCAAATTTTATTAACTTACAGTAAAGTAGGGCTAGTGAATTTTTTATCGTGGCTAGTATATTCTTAAAATCACTGATCCCATGGCTAGTGGATTTTTTTTTTAATTCTAGAAGCCCTGTCACTGTACTGTGCATACATGCATGTGTATACACATTTTGATCAGTTGTGTGTTATTTAGATATATCTAAATAACACACAACTGATCGAAATTTAGGTGGTGTAGTTTTAGTTTAATAAGATTTTGTGTCTACAGAATGAAGTGCCATTCTACACTTTTTTGACATGTGGTAACCCCACAAAAATGTTTTTAAAAATTAGCTGTTGGGTGTCAAAAGGTCTAAGAGACAAAAAAATTTCACCAAAATAAGCAAGCCCAAATTAAATACTAACATACTGACCTCCAAACATTTCACCTCAAAATCAATGAAAACCTACAACTTAGCACACACAAAAAGTTAGTCTTATTTTTTGGTAATTAACAGGTAATAACCTTAAAAAACTAAATCTCAAGTATTTGGGCTCTATCTTAATTATATCTCGTAAAAATACAGCATTAATGCCGTCACGTTTTCAAAATCTAAATAGACGGCGTCAACGTTATTACCTTATTCTAGGTTACTTCCTGCCCAATTTCAATGAAATCAACTGATTTGGAATCGGTACTTTTTCATTTTATTTTTACCCAGTATTTTAAGTTACATATTCATTTATTTTATTTTTTAAAGCGATATATTCTGATTTTATTTTTTAAAATAACTCTACAAAAAAAAGAGCGGCTAGGCTAATCCTTGATAAACCACTGCTAACTCCTTCAGCAGATCTCTTTAAGGAATTACAGTGGTTGCCTTTTGATAATAGGTGCACATACCATATGGGTACATTAGTATATAAGGCGTTGAACAATCTGACACCTGCATATATAAGTGATTATTTCATACCATCATCAGGCTCAAATAAATATAACCTGAGATCAGCAACTCATAATAATCTTGTATTGCCAAGACCCAATACTGAATTGTATAAACACTCCTTCAGATATTCTGGTGTTGAAACATGGAATACAATCCCAGATTCTATTAAAAAAAAAGTGTATCTTTACCTTCATTTAAAAGACAATATAAAAAATTCATAACAACATCTTTACTCAGGAGTCTGTATGTTTAAATTATATTTGTTTATTATTATATCAAGTTGTGATAACATTTGTTTGTATATGTAAAAAAAAAATTGTATTAATTATGTATGCATCATGGGCATTTACCGTATAGTTTTGATGCATTTAATGAAGAATAATTATGTTGTGTTTTGTTATTACATTGTTTATTTCATTATATGTTGAGTAATAATGTTTAATACTTAATAGACAGAAGGCCACAAGGGAGATTAGTGTACTACTATTTGTGTAACCTTCTTTTAAATAAAGATTATTATTATTATTATTATTATTATTATTCTTACAGATCCCATACTTGAATGTAGACTAATACTAATTAGTGAGAGACAGAAATTTAGCGAACTACAACATTTCGCATCAATGTTTTTCAATTTTCTGTTACATATTGCACCCCACCCCACTTTATTTAGATTCCTGTATCCACTATGGAGTAATTTCATATTTTGTTGGTGTCGTATTATCGAACGATATTGTTTCATTCTTCGTTTGGTAGTGGGCATGTTGTAACCTGATACTTGGGACGGACAAAGGGTCGAATGGTTTTATATTTAGTTTTGTTTCTGTTGTGACAAGTGTTCTCGCTGCTCCATTTAAGCGGGGCGGCAAAATGTAATAGCGGGCCAAATTATATATCCACCACATTTACAAAAATGAAACTACTTTTTATCACCTGGTGATATCGGTGCGATCGATTCATTCGATGAAGAAATAAAAAGAAGACAGACATGTTATCCCAATTTAGGGTATCACCTTTATTTTTTTTTTGATATCTTGAAATCTTTATTAAAATAATATTAAAACAAGGGGTATGTCTTTTCGCACAGTCGACCAATACCCAACGATAGGCCTACACGTAGTCGAAGTACTCGGGCTAGCCTATACGGTAACCATGTTTCCCACCTTTAAAAAAAAAAAAATCTTCTGGTGTCTTTTTTTTTTGGGGGGGGGGGGGGGGGACGGCTTCTGCCCTCCTTTAATTTTTACCCAGCGAGAATATTATGTAGGCCTACATTTCCTTCTGCTCTTTTTCCATTTCCCTCAACTTCAAAATATGGTCATAAATGTGATTTTCAGATTATTTTCTAAAAGACAATCCACTGCATCCTTTTTGTAAGTTGTAACTTGTGCTAATTGGATGAGGTTCAGTGTCATTCTGCTCACTGGTGTTATCATCAAATAAGTGTTTCATTCTACAATGTATGTTCAGTATTATTGTCAACATCTGCTGGACTGTATTTATCATATTCATCCAATACAGTTAAAGTTAGAGAACATTGATTTATTAATCATCGGCTATTGGATGTCAAACATTTGGTAATATTGACCTATAGTCTTACAGAGGAAACCCACTACATTTTTCTATTAGCAGCTGCGGATGTTTTATATGCACCATCCCATAGACAGGATAGCACATACCACGGCCTTTGATATGACAGTCATTGTGCACTGGCTGGGACGAGAAATAGCCCAATGGCTCCACCGACGGGGATCGATCCCAGACCTACCCCACATCAGGCTGGTGCTTTATCACTGGACTACGTCCCGCTCATCATCTAATACACATACTGTTTCTTCCGTTTCCACTGTTCTTAGTCTTGGTCTTCTATTTTGAATTCCAAAAATGTGCCTCAAAGAGTAAGCCTACATGTACTTCAGGCTCTTGTAAAATTAAAATATAAATTTGTAAGGAAAGAAAACCAACTACTTCTATACAAATGATGTGAAGTGAGTAAAGTAAACAGATATTATAATAATTTAATAATTATTACACACACGGATGCACATACACACACAGCAATAATAATAATAATAATAAAATTGGGAGAAACAATCTTTTGAGAATTGATCTACTATACCTACGCATGTTAATCTCTAGACCAGCTTATGCAATGACATCATGGTGTATAATAAAGGTATATAAATGAAACGTTTCTGTTACCATACCGCAATGTGTGTGCAGACGACAGTAAATTTGTTTGCAAACAATGGTAAAATAAATAACTTAAAATGTAGTATTGTTACTCTTTTTTTTTTTTGGTACGAAATGATTTAGTTTTCAGTATTTAGATTATAAATAGAAATAGGAGTAGAAATAGTGGTGTTGATTGTAGTCCACAGAACAGGTAGGCCTAACCGAGTGGTAGACCCATGCAACCCGATATGATCCTAATTTGATGTTTGGTCTAAGTTATGAATATTGTATTTAACTTCTGGAAAAGTTGTTGAACTTTATGTTATGTATAATCATGTACATTATAAAAATGTGTGATACTTGCATACCATATCGATATATAAGACTTCTCCCTTTGCTTGTAAATGTGTAGGATCAAAATACTGATGGTATCACTAATGATCTCGACCAATGTTCTCAGGTACAAATAGTAACCAAACACCATTGTACATACAGATATATGTTTACTTCAAACTGATCTTCATGTAAAGAAGAAGATGCCATCTTCTAAATTCTTGAAAACAAACAACGCAAACAGCATGTCAACTTTTACTTCTGCGTTTACATGTGACGTCAAACTTTGAGCCGCGTTTACTCGGTTTCTGACGTCATGCTAAATTGTAGGTTTTCGCATGTGATGGCTCATATATATATATATATATATATATAATTAAATTTTCTTTGCGTCTGTACACTTTACGGCAATCTGATTGGTCCAGAGGTGCTTTTTTTTCTCATTCATATCTCGATGAACCCCAAAAAATTAAGCCACGCCTACTACTACCCCCCCCCCCCCCCGACTCGCACTACTTTAGTGTAACAAGCCTGATTATTCTGGCAATCATATTTAGATATTTGAAGAAAACACACGTGAAAGCTACAAAAAATGTATACGATAAATTAATGGAAAATGCTATAGCTGAGTTGACATATGGATCTATACGCATGGATTAAAAAAAAACACAACCAAAAAAACCTTTTCCTTAATCATGACATGAGAATGTCATTAGCCAAACAAATCATGTAGGAAACTTCACACCTGTAACTTACTTGTAAGCGATGTTCAACAGCTGTTGGCGAAAATTAAACGGTTGCACAGACAGCATAAATGTTAAGACACGTTCCCCTTCATTCACTTTCATAAAATATAAACTGAACACGAATAGGACAATTCCTTCCGTAAAAATGCACAGCAGCTAGAGGAAATGACGTCATTTACAAAACATCACCTGATTCAAATAATAGTGAATGAACGTTCGCATTCTTATGCGAAATAAGTATCAATGAAGTTTACACAAACAATACTACAGGCATATTTAAAGCCAAACAAAATAAATTCAGTTATGTATTGTTAAAGTATGCATAGCGGATCATAGAAAAGTGTGCACATTGTTTTTTCGGTTCATACTTGCATGAACCAAAAAATAATTGCGGTCAATTCTTAAATATATACAGTGTATATATACATATGTACATGTAGATCTAGAAATCACTTACAGATTACTACTGTAACAACTACATGTATATGAGATCATGGCCAATCGAAACAGAGAGAGAACCACATCAGTACTCGAAGTGGCATGTCAATGGACCCAGCACGAATACGTGGACACTAAATTGCTTATTTGTCCAATATGGTCAGAAAAAGCATCGACCAATTAGGGCCGAGGCACAGTATAGTGTGTGCTAGGATGACAGCCATCACTAGCAAGTCGATCGCAAAGGAAAAAGAAAAAAAATCAATACCTATTCAAGCCACTGTCGTAACTGAAGCTCTCGCTAGAAAAACATCTTACAGACCCACTGTATGGCTCATATTGCGATATGAACACAATTCAATTAATGCATTAATCAAGCACACTAAGCCAGCTGAACAACAATATAAACAGCAGACATACTAAACACTAGCTCCATGTTTTTGTTATATATATATATATATATATATATATATATATATATATATAGTGATCTTCCAATGATATTATATATATATATATAGTGATCTTCCAATGATGTTATATATCTATATAGTGATCTTCCAAAGATGTTATATATATATATAGTGATCTTCCAATGATAGATTGTAATGGAAAATTCATTGGCAGTGTTTCTGCAAGAAAGAAATATTTGGGTATAGCACTATGGAATTGAATGCAACTACAGTTAACTGGGGGTATGGGAGGCCTCCCCCAGAAAAAAAATGGGTTAAGTTTAGGGTTAGGGTTTGGAAAATCATACATTAATGATAAGAGTAATTAACTTTGTCAAAAGGTTAACTTTAAACTAAAAAATCTGCCAAAAACTCTGGGTATGGCGCCATACCAATTTTACCCTCTGGCAGAAAGCCTGATCGGTCTGGCTCTACCGATGTGATGACCAATTACAGGGGAGCAGAAATGGAAATATTTCAGACCAGAACCAATTAAAATTTACTAGCACACCAGAATTTCTACTAGTCCGCCAGCCTATATAACAATATATTAATTATTATATTTTAACAATATCTTTATAATAGCATACCCCCGAACGCCCCCGCTCCCCCAAGCATGTTCACCCACTTCAGGGGCTCAGTTTACATACAACTATTTTACCAACCCTCTGAATAAAAACCACACGTATTAATAACAAAAACATTAGTAAGGACACTTGGTAAGTGATCAATTTAAGATCATGTGGCAAACAAACAAAATGAAACCCAAAAGCTATTAGTCAAGACTAGATTTTTTACATTAACTTCATATAGGTTTACAAAATTCAAGTGACATCCCGGAAGTATTTAACAGAAGAATCTATTCAAAACACATCAGTAATACATGTTCAACGTAAACAAATCATTGACTGGCACCGTTTCCAAGGAATGAGGCTAAATCAAAATGGAACCATTTTCGTGTTTTTTTGTGTTTTTTAGGGGGGACATGGGGGGTGGGGGGGGGGGGGGGTTGTGTTTTTTGGTTCTTGTTTTTAGCTACAACGCCATTTTAATGTATTAATTGGTGAAAACTATGTTGGGGTGTTAGGCTAAAACCTGAAAATGTTTGGTCTGAACATCCATTATTAAATGTTGAATAATGTAAACAGCCACACATTTAATTTTGTGCTTCCTTTTAAGCCATATAGCCATATATTTTAGTGCACTTTCTTAATCCAGGTAGCAAAATAGTTATTAAAAACAAAATAAAAAGGTTTTTAAAGTCTCTGTTATTGAATTTCCATATAGGCCTATTAAATATTCCATACACGTATTGAACATTGGATCTTGACTACAAGCAAGACAATGGAACCATACTAGCTATTACTAAATCCACTAATCCGAATAACATGTTTTTCCATGTGGTTTTCACAATATTGAATTCATATATATACTAGTACTACTTATACTTAATAATCTATCAAAGGGACTGCCAAGGATCATTAGGTAAAGATCAGAGAACAAGACACGTATTCACGGACATCAACCTACATTGTACGTTTGTAGATTGTCAATAACTTAGAGTAAACAGTTACACTAGAAGTGAAACAGATGGTCGACTATAATTTGATACACAATCATGCAAGTCATATTAAACATCAACAAAAATAATGGCTTGAATCAATGGATCCAGTCGATTGAAGAACCTTTACAAAAAATTATTTTAAACTTTGTTTTGTTTAGCGACACCACTAGTGCGAGTTGATTTGTTGACTTAGTGGATGTCAAGCCTTGAAATAAAACATTTTAGTGTACCTGACACAATGTCCTGCACCAATCAATTTGTGCCTGACATGAAAGAAATTGTACCTGCCACAAAACATTGTAAATAAAAATGAAATAAATTATGTTTTGTGTTGTTTAATAATTGATATATTTATTACTAAATAACCAATGCAGCAATTAAGGCAATAGTCACCAAATGATGACATTTATTATTGTTACATACTTTCTAGTCTATGATGCATTAATATATGTCCTCTGGTAAAGCTGTATCCTAGCCAGCCGCAAGCTACATGAGCGATTATTTTAGAAATCATGGATTTCAATTGCCGTATCCTAACCGCACGCGTGCGGCGCGACATATAAATCTGTCGCGTCGCACGCGTACAGTTAGGATGCGGCAATGGAAGTCAATGATTTCTAAAATAATCGCTCGCGGCCGGTTAGGATAGGGCTTAAGAAACCCATGAAATTGTTGTCACTATCACTTTGTGTTGAACTTTCAGATTCATGATGATCTGACTCAGACTCGTCCATTTTTTTCAATGTCATCAGTGTCTTGTTTGTGGTAATATCTATATTTTTGGTTGCCAAGTGATCTTTAGCATTTGACACACGCAGATTTGTGGACTCTTTGATCCATGCGTCCGAAAAATCATGATTACACTACATTACTTTTTGAAATGTTTTGCCGAGCGACCACGTCATAAGTGTAACCTCGCCTTTGATGTTTTCTTCAAACTGTAGCCACAAAGAGGCATTTGTTTTAACTAAATACTCCTTTTACCATTTTAGTTCAGTGCTAGATTTTAAGATACTACTCTGCGGAATATTCGTTTGGGAATTTTTGGGGGACGATTTAATCGGCGGCTGCCAGCCGCGGATACTGGGAACAGGGACAATTGATTTGTCATTATCTACACCTGTCTGTTCTTTTACAGCAAAGATTGAAGTTATTTTGTTCAGCATCATTTAATTGTTAACCACGATGCAATCTGAATTGCAAACTTTAAACGAAAACGCCACAGGAAGTATACGCTAAGTACGAAAGGTCATTTACTAATATGTGTGACATCACTTTTCACCATGTAAGTTCCCGCAAAATCGAGACTATAAAAAATCCTACTAAATAGGAACGCGGACTGTAGATGAACTTCGTGTTGGACTGTCAAGTGCCCCGCGAACCGGTTCGAATCACACTGGTACACATTTGTATTTTTTCATTCCTAATCTTTCTTTTTTTTAATCGGTGCATTAAGTGTATTCGACTCCAAAACAGCCGGCTTTTACTACAACGCGAGCTTCAGACATGGTGACCGGCGCAATCGACATTGTTACTGACAAGTTACAAATTTGTACCGGACAATGACCGTGACCGGCCACTTATTTCAAGGCTTGGGATGTCAAATATTTTATAAAATATTTTGATACATGTATACATGTATGTACATGATCTTCAGAAAAAACACTGTATTTGTTTCATTAGCAGCAAGGTACACAATGAATCTTTTATTTACACTATCCCATAGACAGGACAGCACATACCTGTATAATAACAACAAGCTTTGATATATCAGTCATGTGGCACTGGTTGAGAAGGGGAAACAGACAATGGGTCTGTCTGGTGAGTTTTGATCATATGGCATAAACACTTCAACCAAGAGCTTTAAGGTTAAATTCTGCACCGTAGAAATATATTAAACAACAAATAAAATGTCACGGAATATTTATGTAGGTTTTTTTTAATTTATTTAAAATTATTCAATTCAAATCCAAAATATTATATTGATATCTTAAGCCCATCTCAAGTGATAGTTTAATTATTATATTTAATTTTTAAAAATATACATTATACATATTTATGTATATAAATAAAATAAAAGACATTTTGTTGGCTTTTTTTTTGTTTTTTTTTTTTTTTTGTTTTGGGGGTTTTCAAATTGTTATTCTGGGGCCATGAAAGGAAACAAAAAGAAAAGGAACAGATGTAAATGTTGTTGTTTTTTTTGTTGTTGATTTGGGGGTTTTCAAATTGTTATCTGGGGCCATAAAGGAAACAAAAAGAAAAGGAACAGATGTCACACATGTATGGAGAATTGAATTTAATTATTGAATGGTGTGAGGCCGAATTAACATCAAGAATTTTTTTTTTATATAAAAAAGGTTGTGTGTGAAGGAAGTAATTAAACTGCAAAGAAGGAATATTTTTTTCCCAAAATAAATAAGGCTGCTGCCAGCTATCTCAATATTCGGAAGAAAAAACGCTCGTCCATAGATGCTCAATTGGGTTGGAAATTTTTAATCAGCTTTTTTAATTGCTGCTTGAAATAACGTCTATTACCATTTCTTAAAATCTTCATAAATACCATTTTTGAATAGGTACACACTTGGTTTCAGTTCCCAAGTTTTTTTTAATTATAGTTTTTTTCCAAGGCAGAGGAAGTTAACTTGTGAGACGTTTTGTTGTTGGCAACACTGCGTTGGCGTTGACCATAACTGGAAATGAACACTGTTTGGACGCCCTGGCATACTGGTAACTCATGTATGGCTGCGCAAACAGCATTTTACTCTGCAGCTGTTTATTTTATATACCGGACATTTCTCATGTACTAACACTATTTTGGTTGAAAAACTGGCACCACTACTGTTGGCCCTCGTAAATTTCACGTAGGCGGTTCCGTACTCTGCGTTCACTGAACGAAATTACAGTGGCAAGAACAATTGTCAAAACTGATCACATTCTGGAGATGGTGCTTGGGGACAATAGCTGCAGGGTCGGACCTGAGACGTGCATATATTTATCCGATTTAGACCAGATCTGCTGTAGAATTTAGAAAATTCAGGACTATAAAACTTCACCTATTTTGACAGGTTTCTGCTTTGTTTAGGGTCCGGTTTAGACACTGTATGTTGTTTTGACAATACTGTTTAACTTATTTTGAGGGCAAAGTACCTTTAACAAACCGAAAACTAATAATAAATTTTATAAGCAGTACATGCACTTTCCATACTACATGTACACATCAACACCAGGGGTCTGGACCTGGGCGTCGGATTCAAATATGAACTTACCAAGTTACCACTTACTCTGGCACTCACTAAATTTGCCAACTGCTAATTTTGAAAGCAGATGGCGAATTTTATTTTAATTTGGCAAACAAATTTCAAACAATAATTGACAATTTTTTAAAAATAATTGTTGATTTTTGCAATTTTTCAAGTTTAATAGACAATTTGGCAAAATATTTTGCTCACCCAGCTAGTCCTGCTTAGAGAACTCCTACATACAATTCACTCCAGCCAGTGCACCACAACTGGTACATCAAAGGCCGTGGTATGTGCTATCCTGTCTATGGGATAGTGCATATAAAAGATTGCTGCTAATCGAAAAGAGTAGCCCATGAAGTGGCGACAGCGGGTTTCCTCCCTCAATATCTGTGTGGTCCTTAATCATATGTCCGACGCTATATAACCGTAAATAAAATGTGTTGAGTCTGTTATTACATAAAACATTTCTTTCCTTCCTTCCTACATACAAGTATACTAAAAGGCAAAAGTTATTGTGACACACAAAAGACAAAGCTAACTGATAAGTTTTTACTGCCGTGTATGAAACGTTTATAACATGGAAAGAGAAATGTCCGACAGTATGGAAACAAGCAATAGTCCATGAAAAGGGCACACCTGCCATATATGCAAATGAGCCACATCACTAGAGGGGGTCCAGAGCGAAGTTCACACAGTCAGTAGCGAGTGTCCACCTTGGGCACTGATACAGGCCTGGCACCGTCATCTCATTAAAGCCACTAAATGCTGGAGAAAGTTCCTGGGAATGCCATTCCAGATCTGAGGATGGATCAGCCAGACTTCCTGCAGTGTTGTTGAAAGATTTGGAAGATATCACTCCATTTCATCCCAGACATGTTTGATTGGTCCCTGACCTGGTTTTTTGTTGATATCATTGCCATAAGTGTCATATGGTGTTTCTGTGGACATTGAATTGACGTGCAATGTCACACTGCGAGGTCCCAGATTCAAGCATCCCCATGACTCGACATCTGTCATTTTCACTGAGGTGTGGCATGACGACATTGCATCAAAGAGTTCACTAATGGTGTTTTTCTGACTTCTGGACTTCTAAAAGCTGCACAGAGTGGCAAGATTTGCAGCTGAATGTCTGGCCTTTTATGGTGAACACTGGACAGGATTTCTCCCGAATATTCCATGTTTCTTGCACAAAGCATGCAATCGCTGCAACAACTGCTTGGTTGCATTTCTTTGAGCCGTTTCATGCACATTTTCTCAGGTTTACATCCATAAATCCATTCACAAATTTATT
Source organism: Gigantopelta aegis (assembly GCF_016097555.1). NCBI lineage: Eukaryota > Metazoa > Mollusca > Gastropoda > Neomphalida > Peltospiridae > Gigantopelta > Gigantopelta aegis. The sequence continues at coordinate 64,208,796 of NC_054706.1, forward strand.
ACGAGTATATATACTAAACAGCCTGATATTGCACTGTATACTAACTATATATGGGAATAGCATACAAATTAAACGAGTTTGAGAATTGCTTTATTCTCAGTACAAACATTTTTATGTGACACCCGTTGAAAACCAATTTTAAACAATTATTTATGAGTTTTAGAGTAAATAAATAGGGTATGTTTTGATAGAAATATTGGTACGTTATGGTAGAAGCACCCTATGATTCGAGTGAGGAATAGTCAACTAAAGGTCTGTGGCATGAGCTTTAGAAAAAGTTTTGTATTTTAGATGCAGTAGCTGGTGACGATTTGCTTGTCTCTGATTTCCAAAGTATTACAAAGTTTAAAAAAATAAAAAATTAAAGTTTGTTTTGTTTAACGACACCACTATAGGACATTGATTTATTAATCATCGGCTATTTGGTAATTTTGACATAAAGTCTTAAGAGTGGAAACCTGCTACATTTTTCTATTAATAGCAAGGGATCTTTTATATGCACCATCCCACAGACAGGATAGCACAAACCACACCCTTTGACATACCAGTCGCGGTGCACTGGCTGGAACGAGAAATAGCCCAATGGGCCACCGACAGGGGTCAATCCTAGACCGACCATACATCAAGCAAACGAAGGAAGAAAATGTTTTATTTAAGGACGCACTCAATACATTTCATATACGGTTATATGGCATCGGACATATGGTTAAGAACTGCACAGATATTGAGAGAGGAAACCTGATGTCACCACTTTATGGACTACTCTTTTCGATTAACAGTAAGGGATCTTTTAAATGATCCATCCCACAGACAGGATAACATATACCAGTCATGGTGCACTGGCTGGAGCGAGAAATAGTCTAATGGGACCACTGACTGGGATTGATCCCAGACCGACTGCTCATCAAGTGAACGCTTTACCACTGTTACACACACACACACACCCGCATCAAGCGAACGCTTTACCACTGGACTACATCCCGCAACTCTATATAGTGTTATTATCTCATAATGCCAAAAAAAACCAGAATAATGTAGAGGACACTCAAGCTTGGGGGCAGGTTAAAGCCGCACACCCTAGTTCCATCCAGCAAAAATAAATTATAATTTGGTTAATCTACAAACCTGTAACACACTTAGATCACGTTTTTATCAAATGGAGTGAAAAAGCAGGTTTTATATCGATAAATACCATGGGAATCCCCATGTCCCAATTGCTTGAAATAATTTTGAAAGTTTGTATTCTGATGTCACCGGTAGATGTCGCTCGAAGCACAACAATGCCTACAATGCCTACGTCACGACAAATTTCACAGACTTGGGGTGCGTTCTTTTCACCTCTCCTGGACATGTTCCAACTGTTCTGTCCTGGTTGTATCCCCTCTCCAGATATCGTAGGACTTAGCAACATTATTCGTTTTAAGGGTTTGTAACATTTGTATTGAGATACTTACTTGTCTGAACTTTACTGTTACTGAAAATGTTTACGAACTGTGAAGAAAAATCTCACAAATGAACAACAACAAATCAGATGTTGATTGCGCGAACCGTGCACGAGAAAACAAACCGAACCAAAATGATAACGGTCACGTGGTATATCAACGTCTGTGACATTGAAATGGAAATATCCCGTCTAAAAATAGATTAGACCTTGTCTGCTCAATGGTTTTTTCTCAAACGTGCGTCTGTTTTTCAGATATACGAAAAATGCATTTTGTGGTATTACAAACACCAGGATTACCTTGTCTGCTCAACGGTTTTTTCTCAAACGTGCGTCTGTTTTTCAGATATACGAAAAATGCATTTTGTGGTATTACAAACACCAGGATTACCAAACAACACTTCAGGTGAATGGAAATGTATATTCTAAATAATAAACGGTAAGTAAAGTGCAATTTTATTTGTGAAAAAATGGGTTTAATAGCGAACAACAACGCCGTAATGGTTAACAACTAGCCGTAACTAGGGTGTGTCCCTTTAAGACAAGATAATTACAAAATTTTAGGCAGTAAACATTTCCCTTCCACCGTTTCCTTTGGGTATAGTATTAAATAACAGCTATTCATATGTTATAGACATTTTGATGTATACCAGTGCACATTTCTAAATTTTGTCTAGTGAAATGCCTTCATCTTTTTTCTTTCTTTTTTTACTATCCTGTTTTTCTTTAAGGTCCTTTTCGGTTCTTTTTGTTAATTAATCGACTAGCTGTTGCCATTTGGTGACATATTATGCATAAAACTAGGCCTCGAATAAGCAAATAATTACATGACACAACAGTTATACGTACAGTTATAATATGATCCACAGCATGCCAACAATAATTAGCACATTTCATGCTAACCTGTCACAGAATATTACTCAAACCCAAGACAGCTAAAATCCCAACTGCATCATCAGTAATGATGAAAGATTTTTCATTGGCTGCTTCCCGAAACGTGTGCTAAAGTACTAACACAATTTATGACACGGGCAAAACAATTTATGTTGAAATCCGCATACGGAACATAAGGATTTGTGTAGAATACACTAAGTGGTATAGGAAGGTGCCAAAAAGTGTGTGTGTGGGGGGGGGGGGGGGAGCACACTTTTATATTTTTGCTCTGCCCATATTCGGGTGTTATGCAAATAAATTATTCTTATTCTTTACAGACTTTTACACTATTATAAAGCAAATATAAAGCAAAAAATATAACTGAAAAGTGCCCCCCCCCCCCCCCCCGCTTCCTACGCCGGTGCACTTTATAAAATAACGAGGGGAGGGTGGCACGTGGCTTATGCCCCCATCAAACCTTTTTTCTTTTTTCTTTTTTAGTGTATTAAATTTATATCATAGATATACATACATAGTGTGAGTTAGCCCTACACAATAGTGGGTCCCCCCCCCCATCTAAAATCCTGATGTAGCGAGGCCACAAGAGCCATCCCCCCCCCAACATCTTTTTTTAAAATACTGTATTAAATTTGATAAAAATCATATACACACACATAAATAAATGGTGTGGGTTGCTCCCCCAATAGTGGGTCGCCCCCCCCCCCCCCCCAGAATCTAAAATCCTGGCTACGCTACGTGGCTATATATTCCTGATAAGAAAAAAAAATAAAGAAAAAAAATATATATATATATATATTCCTGTAGAATTAACCATCAAGAACATAATAACTGGTAGCCACTGGCGTAGCTAAGAGTTTATGGGGTGGGGTTGGGCACTATATTCAGGCACTGTCTATGAGTTTTACACGTGTCGTGGGGTGACAGAAGAATATGTTGGAGGCTAAAGGACACCCGAGCTACCCCCATCCCTACATTTGCGACCATTAATTTTTAGCTGTTTCATGCTAGGAACAGTTACGGCCCTGAAGTAATGTTTATTAGATATTATGATCAGAGTGTTCGGACTGTAACTGGATACAAGCACAAAAGTAAATATAAATAATAAAATTAACATCGTTTTAATTAGTAATGCAAAATACAAAATTAACTACTCTTTTAATAAATCTATGTTTTTGTGAACAATGGTTATTGTCAAATCCCTGCGCCTGTCGCTCGGTTGGTCTAGGATCGAACTCCATCGGTAGGCCCATTGGATTATTTTTCGTTCCAACCAGTGTAGTGCACTCCACGATTTGGTAGGCCTATGTCAAAGGCCGTGGTATTATGCTATAATACTTGTCCTTTCTAAGACAATATCAGAAATACCAAATGTTTGACATTCAATAGCCGAAGATTAATAAATCAATGTGTTCTAGTGGTGTCGTTAAACGAAACGTTTAACTTTAACCTCCGTTGAAGGTCCATAGAGTATTAACATGAAACAAATGTCTATTGCAGCCGGTGTGTGTGCGTGTCACGGTTAAATATCTTACAACGAAATGCTACAGAACGTAGCCCAATCTAATGAACGAGAGAAATGTCTCCCCCGTCAAACATAACATGGCTAATAGACAATGAGGTTTCCTACGTGCCACCCCAATGTGTGTGACAACCCCCCCCCCCCCCATCATAACAACCTATAGCGATGCCAGTGGAGTTGTACGGTAAATTGTATCTAACAGTCACGTATGAAGTATTCCATTTCCTAATATAATCCTAAAAAAAATCAGATTTTTTAATACACCTACGCGAGAGATAACCCACTGTAAATAATTTGTCATGTCCAACAAATAATTTTTGAGACTAGTTGCTCTTTGCTGATGTCCCGGTTATCTATGACGTTTAAGTTAACCTGAAACTGATTGCTCCGTGACGCGTAGGTGAACTGTAAGTGCCATAAGCGTACAAAGCAAATCTTCAATTCAAGCAAAGACAATAAAGATATTCGGGAAATATGTGCTATCCTGAGACGTTTTTACCATGTAATTTGGTTTAAACAATATTTATTTGACAAAAACATATTGGCATTGAAATATATTCGGAGGAAATTTGCTATCTTGAGACCTTTTAACCATGCAGTTTAGTTTAAACAATATTTATTTAGCAAAAACATATTGGGTTGGTCAACATGCGGATATATATGTTAAAATACTTACATAGACGAACATTGAGGAAGAAAAAGTGAACGGGTAGAGACAAGGGTGGGGGTGTAGTGAGTAGATAAATGCAGAACTTTATATTAGATTGGTGAATTTCTAGCATAAAATTAAAGTGTTAATGTAATTTAATCATTCTACCCTCAAAATTAGGTGTAATCCATATAAAAATGCATAGTAATTCGTTTACAACCCTACACAGGTCTAGTTGTTTGGCAGTATAAATAAATGTTATTATTTAGATTCGGGCATTTTCGTTTAATTATGACAAAAACCAGCCTGCTCCCGCCCTCCTACAAAAAAACTGAAGCCAGCACGCCTATGGTAAGTGCAAGTGTCGTAAGTTTTAGTTGGATAAACATTTTAATTTATATTAAACCTATTTTTGAGGACATGTAACAGATCATTCTTATTACATACCATTTATCGTAATATTCGTTTAAAAACACACCCAGCTCGCTTTTGCTGGTTAGATACGTTTTCAAAAGACTAGTTTTAAGATAAATGGTGTCCGACGACTACTCATGTAGTATTCTCTATGATCCTGCTCGAGCTGGGAAATCCGGTACAATTTGTAGTTCAGTTTCGCTTATTACATTTTATCAAATAGAGGGCGCTTTAAGAATAACTGGTGCTCTCAACAAAATACGTTATAGATCAATTTAACACCAAGGTAAACAAAGTGTAAGAAACAGTCAATTCCTCGCTGCATAGCAACAAAACTGACTCTACAATTTATTATTAATTGCACTGTTTTAAACAATTATATGGTCAAGAATCGAATAGCGGTGAGCGAAATTTTGGAAAAAACACGTTAAATTAATGAACATTTAAAAATTTAGATGTTAAAATTGATATAAATATCGTTGCGTATGATCCCACCATGTGAAGTTTTCTTTTCAGAGCACTGAAAGTGCCACAGAAACTGATCCTGTAAATATTTCAGTGCGAAATACTTTTTTAAAATGTGTGATTGAAGATTACTGGTATAATATCCGCCCGCACCCCCCCCCCCCCCAACAATATTTGTTAAAATTAGTGTAAGGTTAGGGTTAGGGTTAGTTATATACAATACTTTTAAAAACATTTTGTTCTATAAAAGTAATATAATATTTATATTTCATAATCCAGTATCACTACGTTTTGCCTTTGAAAAATTAGACATTTTGACTATTCTTTGTAAATTTTCCTCCAGTACGGTGCTTTTATTGGTGCTTTTGGTAGAAATATAGCACAGAAGACACAATGAGGCATTATGGGACTAGAGGTTCATTTAATTCCGTAAACACTCGGTTCATTCCGTCAAAATACACGCTGTGAGATTTAAAAGTATTAAAATGCAGTCTCACTTGTTGATCCACTTTGTGGCCGAGTGGATACAGTGCTCGGCTACAGTCCCGATGATCTGGAGTTCGAATCCAGACCCTAGCACTTGATATCGCTAATTCAATACCCCAAATGGAGGGGTGCGGGCGGAAATCTTTCCGCCAAATCATTTAATTTTTATGGTTTTTAAGACCCATTGTTAGAATTTGTTTTCAATTATTATATTGGTATGCAGCTATAATGCTACATATTTGTGCCTCTACTGTAGTGAATGGTATTCACGATCAATTCATATTACTTATAAAACATTTTGAGTGTATAAATTGTGTTAATTAAGAATCAATTCATTAAAAAGGCTATTTTACAAACTATTCACTGGTATGAATGTAATGCCTATCAGTATTGACATCAAGTGTTAGCGATGGGTGTTGGTAAAACACGGACCGGACCAGAACACTTGACAAACTGAATTTGTCCTTTTACAATGTGTTTGTCAACTGTGCATAGTTAAGAAACATATATCTTTTCATGCAGTGACCTTAAAAATTGAAAATGACAAACCATACATGCACAGTATGATAGCTTTTTGAAAACGCATGCACCTGAACGCAGTTAGAAACACTGCACAGGGAAACATATACATATACATAGACACACACACATATATACATATATATATATATATGTTATGCTTATGTCCACAGATTAATTAAAGTTTAACCATGGATACTGGAGCAGATGAGGGAACTGAACAACCTACTTCTGGGGAGCCCACTGAAGAGCCACAATCTGGTCGTGCAGGCTCCAGGCCTACTTCAGGTCAGCAACGATCCAGGCCTCCTTCTGGTCAGCAGAGATCGAGACCTACGTCTGGTCGGCCGGGATCGAGACCTACGTCTGGTCGGCCGGCATCGAGACCTACGTCTGGTCAGCCAGAATCGGGAGCTCTGGTGCCCACCACAGGTAATGGTAGCAAGTAATACAGCTCAGGGCCCTGTTCCACGAAACAATCTTAACATCAAAGCAGAACTTTCCCTTATTCCCTGAATCTGCATTTAATGTGGTCAAGCAGACCTCAACATTCATTATCCACGATGACCCTAATTGGTCTGCTTTTTTTGGTCAGTAATGTTTATTCTGTGTGTGGTTGATGTCAATTTAGCAAAATCCTAATTTCTTTATGAAGGCTAAGTTATCAGTTTGTTTAAAAATATTAATCTCAACTGGAAATATAACCAAATAAGAATTCTTAGTACATCAGTGGTTTAGCTTTGAATATAATGATGCATTTCTTGTTAGCTTTGTTTGCCTTTACCATAGTTTGACACCCAATAGCCGATGTATGTTTCATGCTGGGGTGTTGTTAACCATTCATTCATTCATTCATTCATTCATTCATTCATTCTTGTTAGCTAAAGTCACTGTTCCACGGGTTTATGAGCTGCTACTTTAATGGAAAAGTCTACTGATATACTGTAAATCCTAAAATATTAGTGATTTAAAAATTTAGCGAATCCTAATAAGTGACATATTAGCAAAATGATATTTTAGCAATGTTATCATATCAGACATTAAATTAAGCTTATGTTGTAGGATCAGTTGAAATTAGGTTTTTGTTTTATCAATTCAGACATTATGCAGCTTACAGACAGCTTATATTTAGTAAACAATTTAAGTAATGTGCATGCTAACTAACTATTATTTTGGTTTAACCTTTATTGTGTGTTCAATTAATCACAGAAAAAACAATCACACAAACATGTTTTTTAAGTCGTGAAATACTAGCATCTCTTATGGCTTCGCAAAATGCACTTAAATGTTATGCTAACTAAAAGTTTTATGTATGTCAGAAGAAGAAGTTGACCAAGACTTCCAAGCAACTCATGCCAGGGTGTCGGACATCTTGGGTCGCCCACTGACGGAGCCCACTGATCTACAGGACAGCGATCTGAGCGACGGGGGAGAACTCGTTCCTGATGATGGTGGAGAGGTGGAGTCGGACGAAGGCAGCGATAGCGAGACTGATGTGGTCGTCCTCGATCCAGATCATGTAAGTTTCTAATGTGGTGCATTCACAGAGCTGTACCTAGACCAGAGTATAGGGGGTGAGAAGAGGGGGGCATTAAAACATGAATTCGGGGGGTGTTCTTTCTCAGTCGGTACAGTGATCACCATAGGTGCTTGTGTCGTAGGATTGAGTCACTTCGGTGGACTCATTCTCTGATTGGGTTTCTCCCCATCCCAACCTCTGCCTGTACCATAGTGGTATGTCAAAAGATGTGGCATGTGATGTCCTGTGTTAGAGAATGCATATAAACAATCCAAACTGTTAATGGAAAAAATTTAGCGAGTTTCCCTCAAAGACTTTGTGTCAAAATGACCAAATAGCCAATGATTAATAAATCAATGTGCTCTAGTGGTGATGTTAAACAAAACAAACTTTAAATTTTAAAACATGAATTCCAGCATAGTATTAGTCTTTTCCAACTAGACAGAAAGAGTAATTTTAAACTTAAAAGGAAACTGTTTAGAGTGTTTTATATTTCCAGTTAACACTATATATGCTTGCAATGTGGTCCTGTAACTTGCATATTAATCCCATTAGAAAATGTTAACTTTTGATTATGTTTCATAGTTTTAATATTTGCTATCTTTTTTCAGCCTTTGATGAAAAGATTTCAAGCCGCTTTGAAAAGTCACCTTAACAAGCAGCATGAGAAGATTAGTTTGGAACTGCGTGAACTGGTGAGTTGTTACATAATTTTATTATCAGTTATATTGTTAGGCAGACCAGGAAGAATAAAGTAGTCACTTGTCATTCTTGCATTGATCATGTACTTTTGAATACATTGTTTATGTTAATGTTCATTCAAATACATTTGTTAGACACCTAGAACCAATGTTTTTGTTAATCCATCTGTCTACCTCAACATCCATCCAACCATCCATCCATCCATGTGTACATCAATCAGTTCATCAATCTGTCCATCCATCCATCCATCCATCCACCCATTAAGTAGTCCATCGATAAGTCCATTCATTCATCCAGCCAACCAGCAAGCCATCCAGCCAGTCAGTCAGCCAGCCAGCCAACCAGCCAGCCATTAAGTAGTCCATCAATAAGTCCATCCATCAAACCATCAAGTAGTCCATCCATCTAGCCATCAAGTTATCCATCCATCTAGCCATCAAGTAGTCCATCCATCTAGCCATCAAGTAGTCCATCCATCTAGCCATCAAGTAGGCCATCATTTTATCCATCCATCCTTGAAATGGTTCATCCATCCACCCATCCATCCATCAGTGCCTCAGTCATCCAAACATCTCCTCATTGTGTTTGTTCAGGATGAGTCTCTGAAGACGAGAAAGCGTGAGCGTGAGAACCTCGGTGTTGAGTTGTACGGGGTGCAGCAGGAGCTGGCGCGCTACCAGATGATGCTGGAACAGAACCACGACAGCTACGCCAATGTGCACCAGTCACGCCTTCAGGAGGAGCAGGAGCTGACCGACGTGCGCCACCTCTACAAGGACACACAGCTGACTGCCAACAAGGAGAAGAAGAAAGGCTAGTAGACCTAAAGATTATTATTATTGTGTATGTATGTGTATATATATATACACATACAGCAGGGCCCATATTTTTGTAGCTACCTTAGCACGTCATAGTCTACAGCAGTTTTACGATATCTATTTTGACCAAGTGTCGGACTAACTGTATATTAGACGCCATATAACCATATGTTTAAAATTTGCTGAGGTGTTAAACAAGCATTCCTTTCTTGTAGCGTAATGGCAGCCCTTGAAATTCAGATCGTGTTGCCATAGCAATTTATTACAGATAATAAAGTCAAAATGCTGTTGAAAATCAATTATGCAATAGTTTTTTGTGGTGGAATTGCTAATTATTACCACAAAATTTGAGGGCTGTAATGGCTAGTGTGAAGAATGCGCAAGCCTAGACCTTTGAGTATCTCAGCCAAGATCATTGACCAAGTTTATTTTTTGACACAAAATGGCCATAGTTTATAAATATTATTGATGTGCTTTTAAATAGCTCTTACTTTCCTTTGTAATTCAAATCCAAAGCAATTTAAGAAACTTAATAAATGGTTTATAAGAAAGGGAAGTGAGAAAGATGTATTACTAGACACGGTGAAATTGACTGTTGTTTTCACTGTGTGTAACAGGTGTGGAGCTGCAGGCGGAGGTGGAGAACCTGTCTCTGAGGATCTACTACATGGACAATGCCAAGGAGGACGTGCGCGGGGACATCGCCGTCATGAGGCGCGCCGCCGAGAAAGTCGAGTCTGAGGTCACCAAGGCTGAGGTCGAGAAACAGATGCAGGTTCGTGGTTAGACTATCCATGTAGACGAACTTGCACTAAGTCATCCTTCGCACATCAGGCTGGTAGGTACTGGGTTCTTAGCCCGGTTCCAACTCCCACCCAGAGCGAGTTTTAACAACTCACTGACAATTAACCATTAACCCACTGTCCTGGACAGACAGCCCAGATAGCTAAGGTGTGCCCAGGACAGCGTGGTTGAACCTTAATTGGATATAAGCATGGAAATAACTTGAAATAAAATGAGCAGAAGGCTGAAGTGACCTATTGCCATCCATGTTCGTCATCTATGTTGTTTGTAAACCTATCACATTTTCGATTTCTTTTCCAAAACTACTTTCACAATTTCAACCAGATTTTGCGGGAAACTACATTGGCACATAAAGATTTTTTTTAAATTTAGTCGAAGTCCATATCATTAGTTATTTTGGTGAATATATTGTTTACAAATCTTCATCTTTCATTAAATAATATTATCCAACATGTTTTAAAAGAAATATTTTCAAAATTTCAAGAAAATCGAAACCATGTGCATGGTTCTTATCAATAATATTTACACAAATTGAGACCGTTTTTTTGTATTCTTTTCGATATAACACCAGTAGAAAAAATACACTGAATGTGTTCATTTGTTGTTCTACAATGTTCTAGTATTGACAGAATCAAGATAGATAACTCTTGTGAATATTGACAGCTATGTCTATAAAGACTGGTCACTTCTCGACTATATTTGAGAATGGGAGGGAAAGAATTAATAAATTATGTCTGTACAAAATTTTATTTTATTATAGTAAATTGTTTTAGTCATATCTGTTGACCATTAAAATGGTCCAAGGCTGTTTAAAAGATGCATTGATAGCAAAAAATCAACACTTTTATTCAGTACCCAATATATAGATTGTTTTATAGCAAATGTTTGTGGAGTTTGTTTCATTAAATATTTCTTCCATTTTTGCAGGATCTCTATGTTGATCGTTTAGTGGAGCGGGTGGACCGATTAAAGGAGGAAATCGCAATGTTTGAAGCTCAGATTACAGCTCAGGCAGAGGAAACAAAAGTTGCCCGGGATGCACTCATGGAAGCCAACATGGAAATAGAGGTCAGTTTTTAGGAATATTTCAAATGTCTGTCCATGAATAATCTCATTCCAGCCAGTGCACCATGGCTAGCATATCAAAGGTCATAGTATATGCTATCCTGTCTATGTGATGGTGCATATAAAAGATCCCTTACTACTAATGGAAAAATGTAGTGGGTTTCCTCTCTAATACCATATGTCAGAATTAGCAAATGTTTGACATCCAATAACCGATGATTAATACTGTATTTTCCTGTGTATTATGCGCACTTTTTTTTCCAGAAAATACAGGTTAAAAAATGGGGGTGCGCACTATACATAGCAACAGAAAAAATATTTTTTAAAAATGTCCAGCGATCACCCATGAAAAATCGCCGATCGGTAGTTTACTGTACTTTACAGGTTATTGACAGTGTTCATTACAACAAAACGCCAAAACCCTCTTAAAAATAGCTTTTCACTTGTGATGGTTGTAATAAATGCAAAATAAATCTACAAAAGTATCCATACCTTGCCAAAAAGTGCACAAAAATGACAAAACTGGACCGTAATTTGTTTTAATTTCCATGAGATTTAATTCGGCCATTTCCGGCAAACCAGAAATATACCACACTATTATAAATTTAGAAATCTCGCGCATTCACGTTAGTCACGAGAACGAAATGTAATATGCTATATTTTTGTTTTCATATATTTATTAGTCATTTACAGTGTATGGGGTATATAACTTTGTTTTGATTTATGCACGTGTGAGTCTGTGACATGTAAGTACGCAAGTACTAGCCTTTGTTTAATGTGACATGTAGGTCTATGTACTCAAATACCTAACTTAAGTTTTGTTTCTTGGTTTCTTGAATATACCGCTTCTTTCGCTTTTCGTTAATTTTCGTGACAGGGGAAAGCGGTACATCTTGCATTCACTGTCGATTTTGTGGTTTTAAAAAACGGTGCGCATTATATTGTGGTTCATGTTTTTTTTCTTGGAATAAACGTTCAAAGTGGGGGGTGCGCATTATACACCGGTGCGCATAATACATGGGAAAATACGGTAAATCAATGTGCTCTAGGGGTGGGTTTTTTTAACTTTTTAACTTTTCCATGAATAAATTGATGCAATGGTATATTAGTAATAAATGGTTTGTGGTCTAATGTACCCTGATCAACAATAGAAACAAATATTTAAACAAAATTGGGGGGGGGGGGGTACAATTAATTCTTTAACTAGACATTTATAATTTAATAGATACAAAACTAATGAAATTAAATTGAATTAATTTAAAATAAATTAAAGAAAACTATATTGTTTACATTTCTTTTGTTGTTCAGAATATTTGAGAGCAATGTTATTGCTCTTCATATTCTTTCACATGAACTTTGAAGTTGAGACAAAATCAAGGTTATTAATAACTACATTACCAGGTCGTAACAACATCTTGTTTGGTTTTGTTGTAAGCCCGTAAAAACATTTTAATGGTTTTATTGTAGGTCCATAACAACATTTTGTTGATTTTGTTAAAGTCCCATAACAACATTATAATGGTTTTGTTGTAGACCTCAGCCCCATTTTACGAAGCGATCTTAGTGCCCGTGACAAGATTTTGTTGGTTTTGTTGTAGTTTCGGAACAACATTTTAATGGTTTTATTGTAGACCTGAAACAAGATTTTGTTGTATGTTTGTAACAAGATTTTGTTTTTTTTGTTGTAGTTCCAGAACAACACTTTAATGGTTTTATTGTAGACCTGCAACAAGATTTTGTTGTATAATCTTGTTTGTTTGTTTTGTTGTAGTTCCAGAACAACACTTTAATGGTTTTATTGTAGACCTGCAACAAGATTTTGTTGTATGTTTGTAACAAGATTTTGTTTGTTTTATTGTAGTTCCAGAACAACACTTTAATGGTTTTATTGTAGACCTGCAACAAGATTTTGTTGTATGTTTGTAACAAGATTTTGTTTGTTTTATTGTAGTTCCAGAACAACACTTTAATGGTTTCATTGTAGACCTGCAACAAGATTTTGTTGTATGTTTGTAACAAGATTTTGTTTGTTTTGTTTTAGGCCCGTAACAAGATTTTCTTGGTTTTGTTGTAGACCCGTAACAAGATTTTCTTGGTTTTGTTGTAAGCCCGTAACAAGATTTTCTTGGTTTTGTTGTAGACCCGTAACAAGATTTTCTTGGTTTGGTTTAGGTCTGTAACAAGATTTTCTTGGTTTTGTTGTAGACCCGTAACAAGATTTTCTTGGTTTGGTTTAGGTCCATAACAAGATTTTCTTGGTTTTGTTGTAGGCCCGTAACAAGATTTTCTTGGTTTTGTTGTAGACCCGTAACAAGATTTTCTTGGTTTTGTTGTAGACCCGTAACAAGATTTTCTTGGTTTGGTTTAGGTCTGTAACAAGATTTTCTTGGTTTTGTTGTAGACCCGTAACAAGATTTTCTTGGTTTGGTTTAGGTCTGTAACAAGATTTTCTTGGTTTTGTTGTAGACCCGTAACAAGATTTTTGTTTGTTTTATTGTAGGCGATTGGCCTGGAGAAGAAGCAGCTGTTTCAGCAATGGAGCAGCAGTCTGATCGGGATGCGGAGGCGAGACGAGGCTCACTCGGCCATGCAGGAGGCTCTCAGGTGGGTCATCTCGTCAACAGGTCATCGGGGGTCAGACGTAACTCTTACCTGCTGATACATCTGGGGAATCATTTAACTCTGCCTTACAGGAGATTTTATGAGTTTGATAGGTCACCTACATGTCATCTTTGGTCAAATGTACATAATTGTACATGTATAATTGTACATTCAACAGTTTCTGAGGTTACTAGAATAGTGATAGGTAACTCTACACAATCTTAGCGCAAACTGTAACCAATTCCATAATATATCACCTCCATGTTCATGTTCATATATGTCCATGTATCTATTCATGTCGAAGAGGGTGGGGACGTAGCTCAGTGGTACAGCACTCGCCTGATACGCGATCGATCTATGATCAATTCCCGTCGGTAGACCCATAGGGGCTTTTTCTCGTTCCAGCCAGTGCTCCACATTTGGTTTAACAAAGGCTGTAGTATGTACTATACTGTCTGTGGGATGTTGCATATAAAAGATCCCTTGCTGCTAATCGAAAAAAGTAGCCCATGAAATGGCAACAGTGGGTTTCCTCTCTCAATATCTGTGTGGTCCTTAACCATATGTCTGACGCCATATAACTGTAAATAAAATGTGTTGAGAGCATCATTAAATAAAATAAAATAAAAAATCACGTAGATGTTCATGTTTATGTGCCATCTCCATTTTCAAATCAGTGTCCATGTCCATCTATATGTCTTTATTCATGTCCCAGGTCAATATACTATTACTGTATCAAATTGTATAATGTATCACCTGATGCGTGATCGAAATAAGTAGCCCATGGATTAACAGCAGCAGATTTTCTCACTACCTGGCATCTAGGTGGTCTTTTACCATATGTCTGATGCCAAATAACCGTAAAATAAAAATAACATTTCTTTTCAACATTACCTGTCCTTAACAAGTGCACCTCCCCCGCCACGCAAGTGGTCTAGTCCGAACATCCCAATGTCATATGACCGGAACTACAGGGAGAATACAGTAGAAGAATTTTAGACCATCCTATTGGCTGTTGGGATGTTTGGATAGGACCACTTGCATGGGGGGGGGCAAGTGCATTTGTTAAGGGCAGGTAATGTATCTATAAAAGAGAAAACACTCCCAAGTTATCTCCATATTTCTGCCTTCTTTCTTTTATTCACATTCTTATCGCTTGTTACATTTTTGTCACTTTCTAGTGAGCAGCAGAGACTGATCCTATCCCTGCAGACGGAGATTGAGGGTTACAAGAAGTCCATCAACAAGGAACAGGAGCAGAACGAGCGGCTCTGCCTCATCCTGTCCAAGACGGAGCGTGACATCGAGACCGTCAAGAAACAGCTGACCCAGTGCCAGGCCAAGCACGACGCTCTCAAGTCCGAGTACACCACGTTCTCGAGGATGATGTACGAGACCGAACAGGCTCTCAGTCGGGCCACGGCGGTGAGGAAACTCTTTATTTAAACAATAACAGGCTCTCAGTCGGGCCACGGCGGTGAGGAAACTCTTTGTTTAAACAATAACAGGCTCTCAGTCGGGCCACGGCGGTGAGGAAACTCTTTGTTTAAACAATAACAGGCTCTCAGTCGGGCCACGGCGGTGAGGAAACGTTTTGTTTAAACAATAACAGGCTCTCAGTCGGGCCATGGCGGTGAGGAAACTCTTTGTTTAAACAATAACAGGCTCTCAGTCGGGCCACGGGGGTGAGGAAACTCTTTGTTTAAACAATAACAGGCTCTCAGTCGGGTCACGGCAGTGAGAAAACGCTTTGTTTAAACAATAACAGGCTCTCAGTCGGGCCACGGCAGTGAGGAAACGCTTTGTTTAAACAATAACAGGCTCTCAGTCGGGCCACGGCAGTGAGGAAGCTCTTTGTTTAAACAATAACAGGCTCTCAGTCGGGCTACGGCGGTGAGGAAACTTTGTTTAAACAATATCCATTGCCGTTCAAAGACAGTAGTGGTCTGGGGATTGGCCAACAGGCATTAGCCTATATTTAGACCTCTCCCAACATTTTACAATATGATTATATTACAAGCAATAAAATAAAACATGATTATAACTTTTTCCAAACATAATGAATTGACATTTGAAGAACATTTGTGTTTAAGATTCTAACATTAGTATTTAATATTGGTCTTCATGGGAGTGCAGTGAGAGCTGAAGGCAGAATGCAAATTTTGTGGGGAAGGCTGGAAGGTGGTCTCTAATTGCAGGATTCACCAAAATAGGGGAGTGATCACTCCTGCTCCTCTCAACACTCCTCTAGAAAGTTTTAGGATAGTGGCAATTGATCACTTGCAAATATAATATGTTCACGTTTACTTGCATGCATTTGCAGCCAGATGTCCGGTATTTAAGGCCATCATTCTAAATCAGTGTGGTTTACTGGCCATAATGTTTTTAAAAAAGTTAACTATAATTCATATCCCAATATTTTATGATTTTCATTGTTAGTAAAAGTTTAATTTATTATCAAATTAGCAGTTATAATCACCTATGAATTCGTCAAAATGACTGCGACATTCCACCATTATTGTCAGATAAAAATAATTGTCGAAAAACTGCATTTTCAATTCAAAGTTCCCAGGTGTTTCTCACTGAAAAACAAAAAAGTAATGTGTCCATTTTTTGTCTCGATCAAAGCTGTCTCCTCTTGTTTCATTACTTCCGGTCAGTTGCGTGTGAAACAGCAGGAAGTAGGAATGAGTGAATACACTGCATGTGATAGACAGTGTGTTGGCTTGTGTGATGTTGGGCGAGATATCTCACCTGCAGTATCCAGAAGGTTAATGGATGTGTCTGATCATAGGGTTTTGATCAACTATAGAAACAAGACTTTGGAATATTCTAAACCAAAGTACTTGATGCTACTTAATGTTTTAGTGAGTTCTTGTTTTCATTCTTGTTTTTATTTCAACTCCTCAGTTTTGGATGCATAAATTTTACAAATTTTAACGTATGTATTGCTTATGAACCACAAATGTTTGGCCATCACGACTATTAGACTGTTATATTCTTGTTAATTTGCTGAAAAACATTGAAATATAATCTAGTAAGAACTGAACTAGACTTCTTTTTTTCTTCTTCATATTTTAGGACAAAACAATGCGCTTGGGTGAAGTGGAAAACCTGCGGAAGCAAATAGAGCGTGAGAGCCAGGAGAAAATGAAGCTGGAGGATGAGATCATGGAGTGCATACGCGGTCAACTGACTCTGGAGAAAGCCTCACAGTACACCAAGAAACTCACGTCCAAGCTTCGGGCGCACACACGCAATCTGGTAAGGTTTATCTTAAACGTGTTAGACAAACCGATTGTTAACTTAAAGTGACAGACCCAAATTGTAAACTCTACGATGTATTTTGTATTACTATTAGAGTCGTATTTTGATGAAATGAGACATTATTTACATGTTATGCTATTAGGGCCGTAGATCTAAAGTTCTTCCGGTCATTCTGATATTTGTAATAGCATGAAATAAAAAAATTATAATTCTAAAAATGCACTTACTTGTAAGAAATAACAGTTATGGAGACAAGCTGTAGAGGGTATTTCTCCCGTTCCAACGTCGCAGCTAACTACTTACTGTAACTTTATCCAGATGTATTACTGATTGTCTGTTTTCATAGGTTGAAACTAGGGTCTGCACCTTTAAACCATTCTCAGAACCATGGGGTCCTTTTTTCATGTGAAATAATTCAACTATTGTAATGATTGCAAAAATTTCTCAACAGTATAGTTTATTAAAAAAAACGTGAAATAATTTTACTATAAGATTACAAAGAGTTTCAAACAGTATTTTTCATAAATAGACTGGTTATTTCTCAACAGAAGTTAATATTTAATAAATGTCTACTTCTGTACACATTAACCAAAAAAGAAAGAAAGAAGAGTCATGAGAAACTTATGAATAAATTTATCGAAGTAATAACCATCGAAAATTATTTCTGTTTTAGGAAACTCAAATGGCCGAGGTTGAGAACAAAATAGCATGTGATGCTTTGGAAGGGTCGAACGTGAAGGCAAGAATAGAGCGTCTGAAGAAGATCGCAAGAGATCTGGATAACGAAATCGCCACGAAGAACGACATTGTTAATCGCAGTGAGCAGGAGATCCTCAAACGTAACGTCATCATTGAACGCAAGCAGAATGTCATTGACCAATACAACAAAAAATTAGAACAGATGATCCATGCGGCTGGTGTAAGATTTCTTCTTTTGTTTGATGTCCACATTACTTAATTTCTTAAGTTAACCCAAGTCTTTGAAAAAAAAAATTTGCATATCCATTTATCGGTTAAGTAGAATTAATTCAACTAGCTGATTTCCATTTTTGTTTAATCCATTATGTCCGTGTAAGTGATGTCCTTAATTGAATGTGTAAATGAAAAAATAGGTTACACAAAATTAGATTTCCATGAGTGATGCATGAATGAAACAATAATTCTTGCAATTTTCATAAGCCTGTTATCCCCCCCCCCGATTTCATCTTGATTTGTATATTAATTGCCTCTTTTACGTACAAACATACATTACCTCTGAATGTGATATATCAATATTTTCAACAGGATGTTCATTATTATTGAAAGTAGGAGGCTATTTGAGAAAAAGTAGGCAGCTATATCTACTGAACACAGGTGATCAATTGTAACCATAATGAACAGGCAATGGTAGTGGTAACAGTGGCAGTAGCCACCAAAAATTGCTGCCTGCTACCTATTAATGAACACATTTGTACAATGTTAACTGACATTCAGTAACAGATAATGAATTGTGGAATGTCACGGAAAGGCTTACTTCAGGACGTCATTCCAGCTCAGACATGAAAAAGTTAACTTTGTCTTCTTTTCCTTCAGGGTATTGAACTGGGACCCCTTGAGATCACCATCAACTCCCTGCAGAAGTCGATAGACGTGCGCATCCAGGAGACGGCAGAACTGCAGCAGATGTGGCTACGACAGCAGTCGGAGCTTGTCCGTCTGGTGAGAGACAAAGATGACCAATCGCAGGACGTCGAGAAACTCAAGAAGCAGCTCACCATTCTCGCGCAGAAGAAAATCAGAACGGAGAGTCAGTATACAATAAGTTTACAAAATAAATGTCTTGTCCTGTGTTTAAAAAAATATAAAACTTTAATGTCTCGACTCAAAACTTTAATAAGATCTCTTCCATACATGTTGGAGTTTCGAAGTTTAATATTTTCTTTAGTTAAATTCCTCCCCATTGACCAACAGGGCCATGATATCTTATCATATTGAGAAACATATTGGCAACATACAGTTCAATATATATATTTTTTTTCCCCCAGCTAATAATAACCAACAGAGCCAGGAGATCTATCACATAGAGAAACACATCAGCAACATGCAGACTTGCATGTTGTTTTGTTTTAAAAATTATATTGACCATTAGGGCTGGAAGATCTATTAAACAACATATTGTTTTTTACCCCCTCAGATAACATTGACCAGCAGGGCCAGGAGACGTATCGCATAGAGAAACACATCAGCAACATGCAGACTGACATGGTGAAGCTGAACACACTGCTGCACCGCGAGAAGGGCTACGAGATGTCGCTGGAGCAGAACAACATTCTCATGGAGAACGACTTCATCGCGGGACTCAAGGAGGCCGAGTACGAGTCTATCGACACGCAGGCGCGACTCGACGGCGTCAAGGAGGAGAAGGAGAGACTCCTAAACAGTCTGGTGGAGGCAGAGTGAGTAGATACAATCTTGGCGTGGTTTTCATTTGGTATGGGTGGGAGATATAATGATTAATTGATGGCTCATTTTCAGTATAACCAGATGTTTTTACATCACCCCCTTTCGCACAAAATTTTAGTACTTTTTTGTACAGCTGACCCATACATGTTTCAAGCATAAGACTACTTGACACAGTGGTATTAGATGAAATAAAATTGTATACATTTTTTGCCCAGATGAAACTAATTTTTTTTTTACAACCAACACACATTTATCACCAATCACAGGACTTGTGGTGTTAACTTCTCTATCAAAAGTTTGGTGCACCTCAAACTTTGGCCCAGCCGGACATTATTTGGTTTAGTACTACCTAAAGAAACCTTGGCACATTTTAAAGCTGACTATATGATGTCTAAAAACCTTTATTTATATACAATATTTTGATTAAAACACATCTATTATTTTCATCCCCGCCCCCAGACGGCAGATCATGTTTTAGGAGAAGACCCATGTTGGCCTGAGTGCATTATAATTTTGATTCAAACACATCTATTATTTTCATCCCCCCCCCCACAGACGGCAGATCATGTTGTGGGAGAAGATGACCCATGTTGGCCTGACCTCTGACCAGGTGCATTATAATTTTTATGAAAAGACATCTATTATTTTCATCTCCCCACAGACGGCAGATCATGTTGTGGAAGAAGACGACCCATGTTGCCCTGACCTCTCACCAGGTGCATTATAATTTTGATTAAAAGACATCTATTATTTTCATCCCCCCACAGATGGCAGATCATGTTGTGGGAGAAGATGACCCATGTTGGCCTGACCTCTCACCAGGTGCATTATAATTTTGATTAAAAGACATCTGTTATTTTCATCCCCTCCCCCAGACGACAGATCATGTTGTGGGAGAAGAAGACCCAGCTAGCCCGCGAGACTCGTGCGGCCGTTGATTCGGAGGTGGGGCAGGGCGAGGTGCGGGCCATGAAGTCAGAGATCCACCGCATGCAGGTGCGCTACACCCAGCTGATGAAACAGCAGGAGAAGATGATACAAGAGATGGAGAAGGCCGTGTCGCGGTGAGTGAGTTACCTGCCCCTCTTATCACTATCTGGATAATGGTGTTTTTTCTTTAGATCACCATCCTTCACACCACCTAAAACATTGAGCAAATTACCCTGCATGCATTTTATTGCTTCTATTACAGAATGGTGCATCACAATTTGTTGGGCTTGTCTGTTCATGCCAGAGCTCAAATTTAATGACAGCACTGCCATAATTACAATATGAATTGCTGTATGTCATGGACTTTACTAATGGCAGTTTTTTGCTATTGGATAATAATTATTGCCATTAGTTGAAGAGATAATTTTTGGTTCTTAGTTTTGTTGCAAACGTTAAAGGATTACAATTGCTGTAGGCAGGTTCAAAATTGGTGTTGGTGAGCATTTTGCCTGTGGCAAAGATAATTCAAAATTGTTATAGGAAACAAATTCTTAAGTTTGAGTCCTGCCATTCCATATATCCATCCATTTGACTGCATATAACTGCAGAAAAATAAGAATATCGGTGTCCCACTATCTACCATTAAATTTTATTTCTGCTGTCACATATATGTGTTTGGTGAAATGTTTTTTATCTTAACACTGTAACCTGACCTCATACCATTATTGCATTTATCTGTTTTTCAAATCGATTGGTCTAAACATCCCAACAACCATTGGTCATTGGCTAGAATCTACCACTGTGCCATATGTATTCCATTTCTCGTCCACTGCTTCCTTCTTTCTCTTTTTTTCTTAAGTTGTCTTTTTTTTAAAATTAATATTTATGTCCTATTATTCAGACGAGATTCGATAGTGACCCGAGGTGAAGCCCAGTCGAAGATGAAGGTTAAGGTTCTCACAAAAGGCACGTTTGAAAGACAGATGGCCGAACTGAGGAAAAAGATCAAGCAAACCATTAATGTACGTCACAATCCTTGATATGTTGGTAAACAGAGGGATATAAAAATAATACAGGTTCATCAAGCAATATTTATAGTATGAGACTCGGGGCTAGCTCTGGGTGAGTAGAAACTGTTGCCAAATGATCTGTTAAATCTTCCAAAATTGCACAAATCGTTATTATCTAACAAAATATCAATTATTACATACAATTATTTCGCCAGATTTAAATATAATTCGCTAATTGTTACTAAAATTCCCAATTGGCGAATTTGGAGAGTGCCAGAGCTAGCCCTGAGACTGAGGCATATTTCGTAAGCTGAGCACTCAGGGTTTCTTGCTAGATTGGTTTTTGCACCAAACATTAAAAGAATGTGGTCTAACGGAAACCTGTAAAATTGTTACTAATCACTCTTCAGATCATGTCAAATATCTTGTCTCTAAAAACGTGCATGCAAACGATTCCATGAGTCAGCATACCAGATTTTAGCACTACTGAAAACTGTTCCTGTCCTTGGTTATACAAATTATATCTGCATTGCGAATAAAGTTCTGGTGATCCTGAAGTTTGTAGCTTAATTTTAGAATGTGACAGTTCACCACTTAACTGATTGGTGTAACTGATTGGTAGTTCACCTGAATTTAAAGTTATACAAAACTGACATTCAAATGGGATGACAGATTGTGTGAAATATTCAGTCCTCAATGCTGTCTTCATCTCTGAATGCTTTAGATATTCACTGAATAATTTGACTACCTTGCAGGACGCCAACAGCTGTGACCAGGAGATCAAGGAGTTGCGTGACCACCAGGGGGAGCTGAGCGAGAGTCTGGAGCAGAAGCAGATCAACTGTCAGCACCTGCAGGGTTCAGCAGACACGCTCGACGGAGACATAAACCGACTCGTCGAGCTCAAACAGAAGGTTCGCTCACTTTACACCAATATTAACAAATAGAATTTGATCTTGCGTCACTCACTCATAAAAAGCTCGTTAAAACATGATCAGGTTCTTCTTCTTTTTTTTCTTCCCTTTTTCTTATTAAACTTATTTGCTTTTAAATTAATCCATACAATAGCCGATGATTAATAAATCAATGTGCTTTAGTGGTGTCGTTAAACAAAACAAACTTTAAATTAATTCTTATATAGGTATTTAAGCAATTTCAATCATGATATTGTTTCTTCTTCTCTCCCCCTCCCCCTTCCGTTATTCTTCTTCAGTTTTCTTGACCTTTAGTTTTGTGAATTTCTCTTCTTTTTTACCCTGTATCTTCTTAGAAACTAAACAGATGCTAAACTAAGTAGAAGCTTGTTTGCTTAAAATGTTTAAATGAAACATTGTGCATATGGCTCCCAGACATTTTAATTTCTTTTCACATTACCTGTCCTCAAAAGGGGGTGCACTTGTGAGGACAGGTAATGTATTTATAAAAGAGAAAACACTCCAAGTTTTCTCCAAAGTATTGTCAGACTTCATTGTCAAATTACCGTAACAATTTTAATATGTCCAATTTCGGATTTCAACCATTCTTGCAATTTTTAATGGATATCTTAAAACTTGGCGCTCATGCAGATGTCAGTAACAAAGATTTGAAAAATGTTCTAAGTCGTCTCCCATTATTATTATTATTGTTATACTTACATGCTGTCCACTGACAATTATTTGACATTTATTTTAGTCCCACTTACCTCAAGAGTATATTTTGAATATTTCAGAACCTGTCCGATCTGCTCTCCCGCCAACAGAAGATGAAGTATTACATACAGGTGAAGGATGGAAAATATACAATGTTGTGCAAAACCGACACATCACTGGACACCGAGTATTCAAAACAGATTGACCGCATGCAGACGCTGAGCACCATCGTTGACCGGCTCAACCAGGAGTTCCCGCACGCACAGCCAGCCCTTCGGAGAGTGACCATGGCACTGGCCTCGCACTCTGTGACTGCCGACGATCAGACATAACTGTCGATCAAAGTTATCTGTTGATGAAAGGACACTGTGATAGCTTACTATGTTATATTATGTTAAATTAATAATAAATGATTGTTTTATAAGTGTTAAATTAATAATAAATTAGATTTTGTTTTTTACTATTATTTGCATGGACATCACTATGATTGTTTAAAAGGGGTTCGGTTATATAAGGAACTTATGACTAATATTAAGAGGAAAAAAAACTGCAAATAAGAAATTGCCAAAAGGAAATCAATCTGTAATCTCTGAATCCCCCTGGTGATGCACCTGGTTTAGTTATTTTAATGATATTTTCCAATATTTGGTGTCTGTTTTGCAAGCATTTGTATTTTCAATTGCTGAAGTTGTATTCAAGTCCCTAACATTTTCAGAAACTCTTATTATATAAAAGTAATGTTTGGGGTTGATTTATTTATGTCCTTTAATGTTAGCTGATAAGAACTGTGAAAATACTGTTTTATGTTGTTCATCAGGAACTTTTGTCCATTTAACCGTTTATTTTTAAATGATTATTGCTTTAGACTTGTTCCATACAATGCTCCTGGACTAAGAACCTTACTGACAGTTTACTATTAAGCTATTTACTGCTTGTACATTTAACTGCATTGACATTTAATTCATGTAATATTTCTTTTTGAGAAGTTCAGAAAATCTTTGACTTACTGTCAACGTTTGTTTTGGCATTCTCTTCACTTATTAAGTAGCTAACTCTTCTTTACAAGTTTTTAGTAAATATTTTAAATAAAATAATGTTATGTACAACATTCACAACCATAACTGTTAATTTTATTCTTTGATGTTGGTATTATGTTTGTTATTTACACCTTTGGACAATTTGTTTGACCATTTGGAAATAGGCTTCAATAATACTTACAACTCTGAAACCCAGAATATTACATTTAAGATTATTTTACTCAGTACAAGTTCTGGTAGACTGTAAACAAAATATTGTTGCAACGGTCCTTTATTATAATTTTCCTGTGTTATTTCTCAATAACTGACAGGAAACATTGCAAATATCTTGATATAATTTCTTGTTATAAGTTTGTCAGAAACAAAGGTTTTCCAGATTTATCTGGAATTCCAGATTTTTAATTATCTGTACATCGTTTTCAGATTATCTGCTCTTTGTCCAAAACTTTTCATATTCTCTGTACATAACTTACGATATGGGTTCGACTGATGCTTTGCATAAATTCTGAATTTCTGAATGGGGGCAGCCACTTTGGACCATTGTTGGCTACAACCCTAACCCTAGGGCTAATTTCAGTACCCGATTACCGATTTTAAAATTTCCAGAATGTTTTTCTGGTTAGTTAACAAATATCAAAATACATCTGTATTGCTCTGTGTCTTTATGTAAATAATAATATATATACAATTTATGAAGTAGTAATAGTATTATAAACGCTGCACACTCAAAAGCCATTCTACATCCGTGACTTTGTCTGCATATATTGGTTGATCACCGTTTTGTGTTGTGTTATCATTGTAGCAGGTATAAAGTATATACTGAGAGGCATAAATAATTCCATGGAATATTTTCTTATACAAATGTCATATATATGTATATATACACTGAAGATTTGGACAAATGATGTATTGGTAACAATTGTAATTGAAATAGGATATTGTTCAACTTGGAATAAAATGTGTTTGAAGCACATTATGACATTTCTGTGATAAAATATTCATTGCATTATCTATGCCTTTCAACATATAAATACTGAGCTTTATGTATTGTCTGTCAAAACACTAAGATGGTTTTACAAGCTATAAAATGGTCTTTAATGACAGTGAAATGGTTCAATTGTGTTAGCACTGAAAAATAAATGACATAAGTAATATGTTGTTTGTTTTGTTTATTTATATAGAAAACTATCAAATTAACATAAAAGAGAGTATTAAAGCGTCTTATACAGCTATTAAATATGCAGTGATTGATCGAAAATAACAGCTTTTCATGACCAAATTTCAATACAAAATAAACCACCATTGTCAAAGTGTTAACACAACTGTATTATATTTTGTATATAAATGAACCCACGTACTGAAATAATAGTAGGAGTGTTTTCTTGCTTAATTGGTCTTTTCTTTCCATGGCCTGTACCTGTGGTTCTTGATTGGCAGGTGTATATTTAGACTTTCCCTAGACACTGTGTCTAGACACACTAAAAAGACGTGCCTCTTTTATGAAGATTACAGGGTATTGTGTGATAACCTCAAATCGTAATGGACTTTACCAGCTTTATTACTGTAAGTAATTCTGTAAAACCCTTGATTAAGTAGACTTTCCCATTGAAAATCACAAAACTGACCAATTACGTAGTCCCAGAGAAAAGAAAAGTATCACTTGGGTATCGTGAGTGGTCGTTTTTGCTCGAACGTATCCTACCAATAGGCCAAATAATATGCATTTTTTCATTGGATTTAAAAAAACACCCCAAAACCACCAACTCCATTTCGTTATATTGATGCAAATTGAAATATATTTAAATAGGTTATTATACTATCAAGTCATTTATGTTGTTTTACAAGTCAGGTTGATGAAAGCGAAACGCCTTGTCGTGAATTAGAGCATTTGTTTACACTGTGCATAATAGAGAAGTTGGACCTGAGCTGACGTCACTTCGCCCCATGCTATACCACCGGACGTCACAAAAACGAAACAAAATGGCTGCCCCCAGTTAGCAGGAATAATCACGTTTTTTTTTATTAATTCTAAAATTACGCGTTTTTCATTTGTTAAAGTGTCAATATGTCTCGGTGGTCCGGGTATGCATCTTTCCAACACATAAGTCTACATAAGTCTCTTGTTGGAGTTTAGTCTACCTTTAATGATACTCTACCTAATTTAGCATAATTTACCTGTTTGGGTTCTCATTGATGTACAAGGTGGTGTTTACTTTTGAAATTAGAAGAAATATGTCAATAAACAGGTGATTTGTGCACTTTATTGGAACAGACTATAAAACAAACTGATGGACGTGTTAATTTCATTGCTGTTGCAATATGTGAGGGACTGTCTCTGATGACGATTTACCCCTATCCCTCTCCAAAACAAAATATTTGTAGACATTTCTTAGTAAGTTTTGAGCAAAACTGTCAAGAACCATTCTAAATGTGTGATCTATTATACCGGTATTAAATGTTCTATGTACATGAGTTAAAGGTGCTATCTCCAGGTTGCATAATCACAGGTATTGCAAATAATGTTTTAAAAATTAAATTTTGCTTTAAAATTTAAAAACTACACCTTCAACTATATGCCTATAAATGATTCTAACAATATAATTGTATCTACTAGTAGAAAATAAATTTTTATTTGAGAATCTTTATCAGAAACAGATGACCACATATAACTACGATATAGCACCTTTAAGTGATTACAAGCTTGTGTAAATTTCTAATGTACTTAGATTTAATTTATATTCACTAAATATGCTGATCATAATTAATAACGTATGCTACAATTCAAAATACTCCGTTAACTTGCACTTTTAAAGTAAAAGTGTGTTTAAAGATAAATGAAATTGACACATGTCGATCAAAATGTGTTACAGTATGTTCCAATAAAGTACACAAATGACCTGTTTATTGACATCTTTCTTTTAATTTCAAGAGTAAACACCACCTTGTACATCAATGAGAGCCCAAGCAAATAAATGCTAAATTAGGTAGAGTATCATTAAATAGATATTTACAAAATATTTACTTGTCAGTTTAATATGAAAGACATAATCGACGAAAATTAGTTTTATTCTATTTCCGACACTACTTTAGCGATATCGTTATATTAACAACAGTTCCTACCCTGTTGTTAGAGTGTCGTAAAGTAAAATGTTTGTCGTAGATGAGCATAAAAAAAACACGGACTATTGTTTTAATCATACGATTCGGTGTCAACATTCGACATCCTGCAAAATATCAACTACGATGGTTGTAAGGCCCTTATAGAAGAAGACATTGATGACATTGAATTACAAGACAGATACAGAATGGATAGGAGAGGAATATTGTATCTATGTAGTACATTGCAAGTAGATCTCGAGAGACAGACGCGCAGAAGTGGTACGTTACCAGTATCGATACAAAGTGTAGCAGCCCTACGTTATTATTAGGTTTTCAAGCAGTAACAGATGATGTACATGGTATTAGCCGGTACTCCGTTTCTAAGTGCATACACGCAGTTTCAAAGTCTATTGTCAACAAATTGCAGAACGTACATATAAAATTTCCTTACACGGATGCTGAAATGAGAAACACAAAAGAAAATTTCTTTAAATTGGCAAATGTCCCCAAACGTTCTCGGGGCATTAGATGGAACTCTCATCCCAGTGCAAGGCCCTTCACGCGACGAACATTTTTATTTCCGCCACAAAGGATACCATGCTAGCAACGTTCAGTGCATAGTGTCAGCTAATGGTGGGTTTTTTTTTACATCGTGGCAAAATGGCCTGGTGCGACACATGATGCATTTATATGGAGAAATAGTGGGACTGTGGAATTGTTTGAGAATGGTCAAGTTGATGGCGGTATGTTATTAGAGGATTCAGGATACCCTATTAGATCATGGCTAATGACTCCGTTCTTGCAGCTGGCATCACGACAAGAAAGAGCATACAACAGAGCTCATACTAGAAGCTCCTACGAGAGAGCATTTGGTGTGTGGAAATCAAGATGGCTCTGCCTACATAAGTCTGGAAGATGCATGATGTTTATTCCAGGGCGATGTGTTCTTGTCATCGTTGCAACTGCTTTTCTTCAGAACATTTGCAAAGATATTTTGATCCAAGATCCCCAAATGACATCATCGATGACACAAGTGACGTACAAGGTGAGGTGGTAGATCAGGAAGTCAACGATGCTAGAGACGATCAATTGCGAAGAAATGGACTAGCTACCCGGAGGCAACTGTTATTGACGCACTTCAACAACTAAGGTGGCTTTGTCTGAACATTTTATTAGTTATCATAAATACAAGTAGCATGTACATTGTGATAACGAATCAAGATTACAATAGACAAAGCTGTTTAAGAATCACTCCCAGCGTCTGCCAAGGCTTTGGTCTTCTTTTACGATCACCATCACTTGCCATGCTTAATGTGTCAGCCTTGTACAAATAATGTGAATACACAAATTCGAACAACACCTAGGCCTGTTAGAAAGCATGCCTTGCACAAGAATCACACTTTTGTCGCACATTTCTGTCGTTTGCTAAAAGTGCTAAATATGTAGGCATATGTGTCAGTTAGATTTAATTAGGGACGGTGGTGTACATGCACGTTATGGTACACACTACACTGCGACATACAGTTTATGTGCAGTTTTAACGAAATATCTACTAAGTAAATATATATGTTATGTTCTGTAAACATGTATATTTAAATAATATAGTACTCAATATGACTTTTATCATGCTTAACCTAGCCACTAAAAGCGGCCTAGAAGTACAATAAAAACTGAATATAATATAATAGGTCATATAAAATTTAATTTCTGAAATGCTTTTGGTATCTATTTCACACCTCTGTACCAAACGACACAGGGATTTCCCATGTTACGACATGCTTCCAACGACAGTATAATGATACTGTAACTGCACGTTCGACTAACTGTCGCTCAACGTATCGTTATGGTGTCGTTATTGTACTTTTACGACGTCGCTAAGGAATAACGACCGACAGCTTCGGGAACATGGCCCCTGGTCGGGCTGCTTGCGCTCCCTTTCACATACCAGTGCGGGGACCCTCTCTCTTCACCCACCCCAAACGTTTTCCTGTCCTGGATGAAGGAGCCAACGAAAGTTAACACTTGTGCCCAAGACAGGAATGTGCTACAATAGCTTGTTCTGCGTGTGCACGTTAAAACCTATGACCTGACCTGACCTGATAAAGCCATATTGATTATCAGGTACCATATAAATTAACATTCTAAAGGGAGTTTGAATTATTTTTAGTGGAGTGATGGGGAGCGAGAATGATATCTCCCATTAAATACGAAGGTTTGTTGATTTAGCCATTGCTTTTCTTTGATTTAAAGTTATGTAGCTCAGCAATTCTAAGAGAGCTGTTACATAACTTTCAATACACTTAAATAAAAATTTCAGTTTAATCAGATATGAATAGATATATAATTTTAAATCATATGTGGATGATGCATACTGCTGCAGACATCATTTGATAGAGAGAGAGAGAGAGAGAGAGAGAGAGAGAGAGAGAGAGAGAGAGAGAGAGAGAGAGAGAGAGAGAGAGAGAGAGAGAGAGAGAGAGAGAGAGATTAAAGACAACTTAGACTCTCAGATCATTGTAGGTGATAATTTTTCAATATAGATTCAAATTGGTAAAAGTAAATAATGTATTTTAAGAAGGTTTTTGGTATCCTTGATAATTTCTTACATTTACCAATCTACACAAACACGCTCATGGTTCACAATACACATCGTCAATGTCAATCTATAGTCCGTCCCACAGCGAACGCCTTTTTTCATACCATGAAATTTACTACAAGTTATTTATTTCTGAAGAGGCGTCGGAACTGGGCGACAGGGGCAGAGACCGTCGCCCCAATATTTTTTTTTTTTTTAATTTTTTTTTTTGGGGGGGGGGGTGAAATTCCCCTTTTTACCAGTACTTTTGCTACAATAATGTGTATGGGATACCTACCAAAGTTGTCTCTTAAATGCAGCAGAATGCAGGAAATGTCATATAGAATTGAAAAATATCCCGGGGGTGGGGAGGGGGCATGCCCCCGGACCCACATAGCACTCCTTCGCTTCGCTCCGGTCGACATTCGCCTCCCCAATATTAATTTGCTTCCGACGTCTCTGTGAACTGATTGATTTGTAAATTGCACACCAAAATAGTAAAAACTAAATTACTTCCAAAACACTTTTATTTTTCTTCTTACGTCAAACCAAACTGAAATTATTTACAAATAAAAAAAATAATAATAAAAAAATAAAATTGTAGGAGAATGGGACGGACTATAGTTAAGGAATAGATTGGTGCTCTTTTGTGAGAGGAGGAAAATAAGAGGCACCAATCATGATGGTAGAAGCGAAGGGTAAACTGAAAGTTGAAACGTGACTGTAAACATTTTAAAAGAAACCTGTAAAAACTTCAAGTATTGGTGGTGACAAGACACCGGTGTGACTAGGTGTTGTTTATAGAAGAACTAAATATATATGTGTTTGGCGCTTGTGAGTCAGATTTAATCGGCTTATTGTTTAATTTTAAAACGTGCATTATGATTATGATTTTGTCAATGTTTACAAATTACAGCATCGATATATGTTATAGTTGCCATATCATGGATAACTATTTCTACATGATTTATCTGTAATAAATAACTACGAATTAATCAACCCAAGGCATAATACGGGCATAATTAACTCAAGAATATAGGCGTAAACTGACTTCCTCAAGAATCTTTGGTAAAACGTGAACGTGAAGTCCTGGGCCCATATTTTCTAAGCAATCTTAGTGAATGAAATCATAACAATCACCGGAAGCTATGACGTCACTATGGTGTTTGCTGTAGTGACGTCACACCTTACAATTGTTTTAAGATTTTATAGAGCTAAGAAGGCTTCGAAAATATGGGCCCTGTAAATTAAATTTATACTGTTGTACATATTCATCGAAAGAGAAGCCAGAGGCATGTTTAGAAGAGCAAGCAATCACAGTTGTTTGCTAAACTATTTTTTTGGTGTTGAACATTAAATGAATGTGATGTGGTAGAAGATAATGGTATCACTTATCAGTCGAATTATTTGCGAGTACTTGGGTCTCCTGAACATTTCTTATTTCTTCGCTATAGGAAAAAAAAATGTGATGCAACATGTTAACATGATATCAATCACTTTCTATAGATTTCTTTTTCTACTACTAGTAAATAAAATTGTGTCATAATGTTGTATAGGCACTGACATGCAATTAAAACGATACAGTATATTATCTCGCCTTCATGTAAAATTCTTTAATCTCATTGGTTGTTTGCCGTTGGACAAATCCCTTATACCCCTGTGGGCAGAGCCAAATTCTCTTATACCCCGTCTGTAATTCCAACAGTTTCTAGCCACCTTAGTTAATGTTAAAGCAATAATTAGATTATAAATAACACTGATAATCAATCAAGTATACATAATTAATTTTATTTTTACTATAAAATACACTATTTCAATACTTTTAAAAGCTGCAATGTTGAACTCGGCCACCTAATTACGGTCGTGGTGTTATTGTATTAATGCGCGATTAGCAACAGTTGTTTTTTATTTTTGATATTTTAATTATTTTACTACATACATTTCTGATAAAAAAAAGTTTGTTTTTGGGTTGTTTTTTTTTTTTTTTTATTAATATCTGTTTCAGACAATTTCGTATTACAAACATTTGAAGTTTAAAACTTGTTTATTGATGGAACTATTTTTCGTCACTGGCAAGTGGTTTCGTTCGCGTCCGCGTGGTACGGCTCCGTTAATAAATTGTTAACAATTATTGTCTGGCATTATTTTGATTGTTTGGCTATATGGTTTAACATGTCGGCAAGATAAATTCGTTGTAGCAGCATCTCTCGGGGTATATGGCTTTTTGTGTACCCTCTGTGTGCTCTTTTAAAAGAACACACAGAGGGTACATAAAAAGCCATATACCCCTCGTGATGCTTCTACAACTTATATTGTTTACACGTAAATGTTTTTGTCCAAGGACATCACTAGAGCACATTATGCCACATAATTAATTAATGATTGGTAATTCTGAAACTTAGTTTTCAGAGAACACGACTACATTTTTTGCCATTTCTAACGGACAGGACACCACATAGGCACTGGTTTGGATAAAAAAAAAAAACCCAACCATTGGGTCCATTGAGGAGGTTCGATCCTATAACCGAAACACCCCATTTGTTGCATTTTGAAAATCCCATAGTGTATATCGTTCTGATATTGTACTTATTCTTTTTGTCTTGCAGTACTGAATAAACCATGATGCTGGCTTCTCATCTTGTCAGAAACATTGCCAGCAAGTTTCTGGTCTCTCCAGCCAGTCACAGTGGACTGTCCGTCCTTCAGAAAGCTGGGATATCAGGTGGGAAGCAGATTTTGTACCAGCAGTTTCTCCGACTTACGACCGACTTGACGAGATGTTCTCTACACTGCACCACCACAAGATGTTCCCCTTTGTTGAGCAAGAGAATCTCCCGGTTCACTCAATCTTGTTTGTATTCTTGTATGGTGAGAGATGGACCGAACCGGCTTGTTTTCCTTCAAGCTAAGCTAGCGGTCCCGATGTCGTGGGAGAACGGTATTAGACTGATATCGGCACAGACTAAGAGAAACACTTCACACAACTCGATCATGCTGTACGTTTTCTCCACTGTCATCTTCATGATCGGGATGTCCTATGCCGGGGTGCCGCTGTACAGATTATTCTGTCAGGTAAATGGTAACTAATGTTTAAAAAAAAATGTGTGAGTGTTTTTCTTTTTTTTTGTAGAGTTTACCGGTCTCGGTGGCGTCGTGGCAGGCCATCGGTCTACAGGCTGGTAGGTACTGGGTTCGGATCCCAGTCGAGGCATGGGATTTTTAATCCAGATACCGACTCCAAACCCTGAGTGAGTGCTCCACAAGGCTCAATGGGTAGGTGTAAACCACTTGCACCGACCAGTGATCCATAACTGGTTCAACAAAGGCCATAGTTTGTGTTATCCTGCCTGTGGGAAGCTCAAATAAAAGATCCCTTGCTGCCTGTCGTAAAAAGAGTAGCCTATGTGGCGACAGCGGGTTTCCTCTAAAAACAGTGTCAAAATGACCTTATGTTTGACATCCAATA
This sequence comes from Gigantopelta aegis, assembly GCF_016097555.1. Classification (NCBI taxonomy): domain Eukaryota; kingdom Metazoa; phylum Mollusca; class Gastropoda; order Neomphalida; family Peltospiridae; genus Gigantopelta; species Gigantopelta aegis. The sequence continues at coordinate 64,242,146 of NC_054706.1, forward strand.
GCCGATGATAAGATAAAAAAAATCAATGTGCTCTAGTGGCGTCGTTAAATAAAACAAACTTTTTTTTTTTTTTGTAGAGTTTGTTCCTACTTTTCATAGTTCTTTTTATGCACTTGTCTTTTACGGGTTGTATTATGGTATGGCATTGTCTGTTGTCCATCCTTAAACTTTCCAGAGCATATCTTTTTTATCAATTCATATACAGAGCTAGCTTTGGGTTAGCAGAAAATTTCTGCAAATTATCTACCAAACTAACAAATGTCAGAAACCCAGTTATTTCTAACAAAATATCATTTATTTCATGAAATTATTTCGCCAAATTAAAATAAAATTTGCCAATTGTTTTTGAAATTCGCAATTGGTGAATTTAGTGAGTGCCAGAGCTATCTCTGCATATAGGATAATCAAAGCTTGCATGCTAGTACCACTGGAGATGGTGGTGTATCACGTACCACAACCATGTTTCAGCGAACCTATTTCACTGATACTTTACCTTGCATGCTAGTACCACTGGAGATGGTGGTGTGTTCTGTATGTACCATAACTAGGTCACCACAACCTATTTTTTACACATTACTGCACATTGAAGGAAATCCTTGTCTAGGCCATATCTCTACTCAATTCAAATAGGATCATCAAACTTTGCATGCTACTACAACTGGGGATGGTGGTGTATCATGTACCACAACCATGTTTCAGCGAACCTATTTCACTGGTACTTTACCTTGCATGTTATTACAACTGGGGATGGTGGTGTGTCACGTACCACAACCATGTTTCAGCGAACCTATTTATACTGGTACTTTACCTTGCATGTTATTACAACTGGGGATGGTGGTGTGTCACGTACCACAACCATGTTTCAGCGAACCTATTTATACTGGTACTTTACCTTGCATGTTATTACAACTGGGGATGGTGGTGTGTCACGTACCACAACCATGTTTCAGCGAACCTATTTATACTGGTACTTTACCTTGCATGTTATTACAACTGGGGATGGTGGTGTGTCATGTACCACAACCATGTTTCAGCGAACCTATTTCACTGGTACTTTACCTTGCATGTTATTACAACTGGGGATGGTGGTGTGTCACGTACCACAACCATGTTTCAGCGAACCTATTTATACTGGTACTTTACCTTGCATGATATTACAACTGGGGATGGTGGTGTGTCACGTACCACAACTATGTTTCAGCGAACCTATTTATACTGGTACTTTACCTTGCATGTTATTACAACTGGGGATGGTGGTGTGTCACGTACCACAACCATGTTTCAGCGAACCTATTTATACTGGTACTTTACCTTGCATGTTATTACAACTGGGGATGGTGGTGTGTCACGTACCACAACCATGTTTCAGTGAACCTATTTATACTGGTACTTTACCTTGCATGTTATTACAACTGGGGATGGTGGTGTGTCACGTACCACAACCATGTTTCAGCGAACCTATTTATACTGGTACTTTACCTTGCATGTTATTACAACTGGGGATGGTGGTGTGTCACGTACCACAACCATGTTTCAGCGAACCTATTTATACTGGTACTTTACCTTGCATGTTATTACAACTGGGGATGGTGGTGTGTCACGTACCACAACCATGTTTCAGCGAACCTATTTATACTGGTACTTTACCTTGCATGTTATTACAACTGGGGATGGTGGTGTGTCACGTACCACAACCATGTTTCAGCGAACCTATTTATACTGGTACTTTACCTTGCATGTTATTACAACTGGGGATGGTGGTGTGTCACGTACCACAACCATGTTTCAGCGAACCTATTTATACTGGTACTTTACCTTGCATGTTATTACAACTGGGGATGGTGGTGTGTCACGTACCACAACTATGTTTCAGTGAACCTATTTACTCTTGTTATTAATTGAAATTGGACATTACTTACATTTTATTGTTTAGATTATCCATTTCTATACATCCAAAGTGTTTTTGATCACCCTTGTGTTTGTAATATGGCGAAACTCAATTCTGAAATGCTTGTAACTCTGATAAGTAATGGTTATGGAGACCGTAGTCTATTTTCAGAGGATATTTCCAGAGAATATTCCCATGTTTCAATGTCGCAGACTCTTATAATATTTCACTTTATTGTAACTTACTATATACAGATGTGTTACAGGTTTGTAGATTAACCAAACGTAATGTCCATTTTCACGGGCTGAAACTGGGGTCTGCGACTTAAATACTAATAATGAAATCAAGTGACTTGTGGGATATGTTTAATGAAGGTTATCAAGATGTCAGATGTTTCCTATAGTTTTATACTCTTTGTATTATTTATTAATGGTAACATCGGAATGTTTTTTTTATCTTTCTTCAGGCAACAGGTCTTGGTGGCAAAGCAGTCAGAGAGGAAAATGCTGAAAAGATTTCCAACATGTCTATGGTGGATGACCGCATAATTCGCGTTCGATTCAATGCAGATGTCGCTTCTAGCATGAGGTGGAATTTTCGACCACAGCAAACAGAAGTTAAGGTGTTACATGTTTTTTTTACTTACTAGATTTTCATATTAGATATAGTTTGTTAAGTGACAAAGTGTGAAGTCAGAATTTATTCCCAATTTACTTTAAGAATTCAAAACTTTATATTTGTAGTTCAGGGCAAAAAAAACCCCCAGTTAACCTCATTTCATTATTTGGAAGTTAAAATAAAAACTTTTTTATTCAGGGCTTCTGAAATTTTTATAAAATCCACTAGCCATGGGATCAGTGATTTAAAAAATGTACTAGCCACAATTAAAAATTCACTAGCCCTACTTTACTAAATAATAGTAATAATCAGATATGTCATCTAAAGAGGAAGATAAAGCTTAGAAAACACTAACATTGGGGGGTTGGGGTGGGGACAGGATATTCATATTTACAAAATAGACTTAACTGTAACATTTGACCTTTGTTTCACTAGCCGTCGGACATAACAGTAGTAGTTATTTACTAGCCCAAAATTGAATATCACTAGCCATGGGAGTGGGGCTACCATAATCTAGAAGCCCTGCTTATTTAATGTTTATTTAAATGTCAAAGCATTAGTTTTTGTAATCTTTTTTTTAATTATTATTATTATTATACATAGTTTTCAAAGTCTGAGCATCAAATTAATTTTTAGTAGTTGAAAGACTGTTTATTTGTTCTTACCTCCCTTGATATATTGTGTATGTTCTTTCTGTAAAGATTGATGAAATTCTGTGTTATGTTCAGCAAGTGGTTATAAAAACCTAGATGCTTTAATATAAATAAAAAGTAAATATGAAGTATTTTACAAACCATAAATGTTTTGTTTTTTTGCTTTTACTTCAATTACTGGATTTTATTATTTCATGCATGTTTTAAGATTTCATTCATGTTTTTGCATCAGTGAGTGTAAGATTTCATACACAGTGTTCTCGCTGCTCCATTTAAGCGGGTCAGCCCACTATTGCATTTTATCGCCCTCCTTTCACATTCTGCTGCCCTCCTTTATTTTCCCGCATTCACCTATATTGTGCAGCATCTGTCTCCGCTATTTCCAAAATAACACTTTTTTCCACACAAAAATAATCATCAGTCTGCACACTGGACATCAAAGGAAACAAGCTGCATTGTGTGTACGAAAAAGCACAGACGAAAAAACTTCAGTATTCAGTAGGTTACGACAGTTACCGTAATGTAATTTAACAATATTTTTAACAACCTCTGTTTTGTCCCATACTTATATCCATTTGTATGTTTGATACACACAATAAAAGTTATATTTTATTTGAGTAATGAAAACATTTTATTTCTTATCGATTTGGCAATCTCCAACTGAAAAACTACTTATTGGGTGCCAAATGTGTCACATGATCAGAACGGTCATTCTATCTTTTGTTTCCACTAACTATTGTCTGATATTTTGTCCTCAATTGCAGATTTAATTGGTTGTAACTGATGATTTTTACTTTCTGTCATTTCTGTCACCAACCTGCCCTTTTTTCCTCTTTTTTTTGCTTTTCATTTATTTATTTTTAAAGGGGTGGTGCTGCGCAGCCGCCCTCCTTTAATTTTCACCCAGCGAGAACACTGATACATGTTTTTATATCGAATAATTATTGGAAGATTTTATACATGTTTTTGCATCAATTACATCATATCATGCATGTTTTTACATCAATTACTTATCAATTACAATATTTTTTGTTTTAGGTCCATCCAGGAGAAACTGCTCTTGCTTTTTACACTGCTAGGAATCCAACCCCTAACCCTATCATTGGAATATCCACGTACAATGTGATCCCCTTTGAAGCAGGGCAGTACTTCAACAAGATACAGGTAATTAACAGCACATATTACTTAATCAAACTATACGCAGTGCTTCTAGGATTTTTTAAAAATCCACTAACCATGGGATCAGTGATTTTTTAAAGTTACTGGCCACGAGTAAAAAATTAACTAGTCCTACTTTACATTAAATTAATATAATTTTGCTAAATAACAGTTATAATCAGATATGTTACCTAAAGAGGGAGATAGAGATTAAAAACACTAACGTTGGGGGTTGGGTCAGGATATTCGTATTTACAAAATAGACTTAACTGCAACATTTGGTTCTCTTTTGTTTTTCACCAGCAAACGGGCATGGTAATATTAGTTATTTACTAGCCCAGCACTGAATATCACTAGCCATGGGAGTGGGGCTACCATAATTTAGAAGCCTTGTATATGTTTAAGTTACTGCATAAACTGTGTCAGTGTTTTCATTGACAGCACATGGTCTATCTGCTGTCAGTCAAAACATCAACAGTGTGCAGTTACCATGCATACCACAAATAAGTCTGTGCTGTAACTGACTTGTACCATGTCCTTAAATGACATTGGTTGATGCAATAAGGAAGTTTGGATCAGTGAGAGGTGGGAGTTTAAAAAATGAGTGGTTACACAGATTTATATTGTACACGTTTATTAATAGGAAAACAACTTAACCAAGGACAGGACGTAGCCCAGTGGTAAAGTGCTTGCTTAATACACAATCTGTCTAGGATCGAGCCCCATCGATGGGCCCATTGGGCTATTGCTCATTCCAGCCACTGTACCATGACTGGTATATCAAAGGCTGTGGTATGTGCTATTCCGTCTGTGGAATGGTGCATATAAAAGATCCCTAATGGAAAAATGCCAAAATTACCAAATGTTTGGCTTCCAGTAGCGGATGATTAATGTGCTCTAGTCGTGTTGTTAAACAAAACAAACTTTTAGCAACCTAAGCATAGTAAAATAATATTTAATACTGAATGTTACCAACTATAAAACCAAATCTTGCTTTCGCCTGGTTTATTTTCAATGACAAAAATGACATTTATGAAATAATATATAATATATTTGCTATCTAACACTTATTTAGAAATGGTTCTTCTGAGAATGTAACTTATCACCCAAATCCAGTGTTATGACTTATTTTCAACAAAGTTGCTTGTAATTTGGCAGCATAGGCGTCTGTCTGTCAGTAAAATAAAATCTTCTGCTATCCAAATAGGCTGCTCTTACTGTTTAGAAGCAAGATTTCTTTATTGTGTACATTCCCACAGATGGGATAGTACATATCACTGCATTTGATTCACCAGTCTTGGAACACTGGATGTAACTATATATACTCTTCAAAAAAAAGAAACGCAAAAGGGTACAAATGGGTTTATAACTCCGATTTTATGTTTCCTACCGTCATGCTTTGTGAATATAGGTTTGCATGTCCCAAACACATGCGCAGCAGACAATAAAGTTCCAAAATGTGAATATTCGCAAAAACCCATTGATTGTCACCACTGCACGTGCGTTGTATGCACTGCAACATGATTTGTATTTTTGTTCTTATGACAGTGACATGGACATGCCATGTTCGGTAACGCATGCCCGGCCGACTAGACAGGCGAAAAAAGGGCATTCCATGTGCCCCAAGCACCATGACTGTGGGACCGTTACCAGGGATCAACCAAATCTACCAGATAAGGACCGCTGGGTACGCCACCTCATTGCAACAGCCGCAGCAATTTGCGCAACAAGACCGTACGGAATATGAAAATTCGTGCCAGAGTCCAGTTTGTCATCTTAACACCACAACATCGTTCCGTGCAGTTGCCAGATTCATCGACAATGGCCTTGCGATGGAGACAGGTGTGGTTCAGTGACGAGTTTTCCCGACATCATATTGTCGTGTATAGGCGTTGTGAACGTTATGCGGCAAACTGCGTGCAGGAAGTGGACAGATTCGGCGGGGGTAGTGTCATGCCACCATCTCACACACTGGCAGAACTGACCTGGTCCACGTGCAGGGCAACCTCACAGGGCTACATGACCAGATCCTCCGGCCACACATCGTTCCAGATTGTTCCAACATACAACGCCAGGCCTTCTCACAACGGCTTACAGAATTAATGCCTTCCTTCCAGATATTTTGAACCCAATTGAGCATCTATGGGACGAGTTGGACCGACGCCTCCGACAGTACAACCACATCCAGACCCTGCCCGAGCTGGAGCAGCCTCAGGCCGAGTGGGCCACCATCCCCCGGGACGTCATCCGTACTCTGGTTGCTTCAAAAGGCGGTGCCAGGCAGTTGTCAACACACGCGGAGGCCACACCCGGTTGACTCCAGAACCTACCTGGTGGTGTGTCCTATCACTTACTCACAATGCTTGAATTGTGAACAATGCAACTTTTGGTAATTATCGGACTCACCATTCAATAAAAAAAAAAAATCACAATTTGCGTTAAGAGTAATTTTAGAACCCTGAGTTATTATTTTGTCAGCAGACAAGAGTTACCCCCATTGTTTTCTTTGCAGTGCTTTTTTGTTTTATGAATGAATGAATGTTTAACGATGCCCCAGCACAAAAAATGTGCATGGGCTATTGGGTGCCAAACTAAGATAAACGTGTCAGTGCAATGATAATTAACATCAATATGAAAATTCAAGAGTTTTTGTTGTTTATTAACTTGGTTTTGGAAATTCAAATTCCATATTTAGTGGTTGTAGACAGAGATGACAATTGTTGCCACTATGAATGGTTTTACATCAATGATTGGACATCTTGATTGTTACTATGTCTTAATTACATAATTAATGCCTGTTCAAGTTTTTTTTCTTGACATTTCTTAAATTGGTTAAGTATTTTGAAGTACATCATAAACAATTTCAAAATCTAGTTTCAAGTTGAAAATATGAATTTAAGCTTTCATGAGGAATATTCATGTCAATTAAAAAAAAAAATCAAATTTGTTAAACTAATGAACGAAATGTATAACAGGTCTAAATTACCCATATCGTTTTCTTTGCAGTGCTTTTGTTTTGAAGAACAAAGACTGAATCCCAATGAACAGGTAAGAGTTTGTGTGTATTAGCTTAAATAAAACTTGTCGCCTGTTTTACTGCTTGCATGGGTCAAGTTTTAATTTTTAGAGGGCTTGTCAAGTGTTGCCTTCAGTTTAATCATGGAAATTAGGACACCCAGGCCAGGCAAGTTGGAGGAGCAACAAGGCAAACGTTTCCTTCAAAAGGCAACTTGCTTTCTGTCAAGATTTCTCAGCAAAAATATTTTTCGCCTTGGGCTCTAGCCTAGGCAGTTTTGAGGATTACCAGTTGATGATCATTTTACAGTTTCTTACACATGGAATGTGTGGGTAGGGCACCACAACATTTTACAATTTTTTACACATGGAATGTGTGGGTAGGGAACCACAGCATTGTTCTTGCTGTCAACAATGACAAATTAAGGTTTGCGTACTGTACGACATAAAGTATTAGCGATCTTAAAATTTTAGCGATATTCATATATGTGACATAATTATTAGCGACATAAAACTTTAGTGAAGTCGTCATCTCACAAACTAAAAGAAAAGCTTAAGTTGTAGGATGAGCTAAAATAATACAAAATTGCAGTAATGTGCATTGTAATGAACTATTGTTGTTTCTTATCCTTTTGGTTTAATCAATAGCATGTAACCATTGTTAATCACAGACAAAACAGTCACACAAAAGTTTTTCATCATCACTTCTGGAACAGTCTGTTGTATGTATCTTTAAATTTAGTGTTGGTATGGCCTCATCAAATATGCTAAAATTTTATGCTCGCTAACATTTCCGGAATTACAGTATTTTGTTGCAGTGGTAAAATTTGAACCTTATGCTATGACACGCTATCAATGTATGAATTCATTGAAAATACAAATTTGTGTCTTGCCTGCTGTTAAATAAAAGTTGTAGAAGGCAAGATATTGCTATTACTTTTCCAATTCTGGCTGCATCAGCTTATTTTACTGCTCCGACGAACAAGACAGAACTTATCAAAGACATTGATATATACCAGTAACATCCATTGGGTCCTAAGGGAATCAATACTGATTCATTGCAAGTCAGACAAGTGCTGTAACCACTTAACCTAGATCCTACTTTCTGATTAATAGGTTTTTTCATTTTTGACTTTATTTTCTTCATATTAATAACCAGTTATGGTTATTATGTTGTCCCGGGCACATACCTCAGATCAGTACACAACAAAGGCTGGTCTAAAGGTAGTACTAAACCAAATAACTTCCGGTTGGGTCAAAGTTCGAGGTGCACCCAACTTTTGATAGAGAAGTGAACACCACAAGTCCTGTGATTGCTGATAAATATGAGTGTGTTGGTTGTAAAAAAAATGATAGTTTCATCTGGGCAAAAAATGTATGCAATTTTATTTCATCTGGTACCACTGTGTCAAGTAGCCTTGTGCTTGAAACATGTATGGGGTAGCTGTAAAAAAAAAAGTACTAAAATTTTGTGCGGAACTAGGGTAGTTATACACTACCCATTATCTCAGAAATGAGCAGCTTGGCCCTCAATTTTTTCTGATTCACTTTAAGGGTGAGGGTATGTACCACAGACAGAATAGCACATATCATAGTCTCTGATATACCAGTCTGGCTGGAATGAGAAATATCCCAATAGACCTACTGATGGGGATCGATCTCAGACCGACCATGTATCAGGCAAGCTCTTTACCACTCCCTTAATAGACCCATTGTTTTTATGACACTCTGCAGCAAATGCTCCACAATTAAACAGTCTGATAGAATTGATTGAACAATCATTGTGTTCCTATCCACTGTATGTTGAGAAACCTGCACACCTTGTTATTATATAATTGGTGCAGGGAGTATTTTGTTTTTTAAATTTTAATTAGCAAAACAAATCCTATTAACTGATTAATTTTTTTTTAATGTGCTGATACATGTACTTCCACAAATTACTACCGTAATATTATACACATTAAGCATCACTTCCTCTAACATGTGTATGATCATATTATATGTCCCAAGGTGCACTCTTTATTTCGGTCAGTCCATTTTGAATGTCGCACGCCCCCTCCAGTCCTGCCAAATGATACAGAAGACAATCGCTTTTGAGTGTTACTTTTTATGTCCATTCATCTGGCAATCTTGTTGTGCAGGATGTAGCCTAGTGGTAAAGTGCTCGTTTGATGCAGTCGGTCTGGGATCAATCCCCATCGGTGGGCCCATTGGGCTATTTCTCATTCCAGCCATTGCACCTCGACTGGTATATCAAAGGCCGTGGTATGTGCTATCCTGTTTGTGGGATGGTGCATGTGAAAGATCCCTTGCTACTAATGGAAAAATGTAGCAGGTTTTCTCTCGAAGACTGTCGATTACCAAATGTTTGACATCCAATAGCCGATGATTAATAAATCAATGTGCTCTAGTGGTGTTGTTAAACAAAACGAACTGTCCATGTGTCCTTCCATGCATCCATCCTCCCCTCTGGGTTGTGATGCATCTAAATGGTAGAGCATTCGTCTTAGAAGGTGTGATTGATAGCAAGATCGATGAACTTGTTTTTTCTCCATCCCCCACACCACAGTATCCTATGACTGGTACATCAAGACAAAAGCTGTGGTATGTATTGACCTGTCTAAGGCAAAGTGCATATAAAAGATACACGTTGCTTTGTTGGTAGGAGGGACCTATATGAAGGCAGCAGGTTTATTTTCTACAGAGCAAATGTCAAAATGACCTGTTTAAAATGTGCTGAGATGTTGGTAAACAAACATTCCTTTCTTCTCCTTTCCATTTCGTCCGTCCATCCATATGTCTGTATGTATGTCTGTCCATCCATCCATCCATCCAATTTCACAGAGATAGGATCAGTGTCTCATTAACACATTTGTAATTGGTGCACTAATTTGTTTCTGCTTTATTATTGTTGTTTTATATTCATAGCCATAAAATGTTTGAATCATATTTGTATGTCTTAGATGCAAACTTGATATTAAATAATTACATGTTTAGTAACTGCTTTGAAATTGATTTGATTCTCCGCACACTGCCATTGACTTTCTAGTTTCCATTGATTTTCTAATCTTGAAATAAGAGTTATATTGTTAGGTCTTTATGTAGCATCGCAACATGTTTATACCCTGTTGAAGTGAAATGAATTATTTTTAATAAAGGCTGCATGTGACAAAACAAAATCAATAACTTGTAACATTTGAGCAACGTCTTTTAAATAGAACTTTATTTTATGGGGCAAGAAACAGATGTCATCATTGTAAATTCAGTGGTGTGTTATGTATTTGAAGAAGTGAGTCAGTTGGTCAGTGCTAGTTCTTTTGTGTTTGTATAACACATAGTTAACTGTTCACAAACTGAATATGATCCAGAAAACACCCGAACACAAGATACAGTCAGGTTTCCAGTTGCACAGATGTCATTTACTCAAATAAAAATGAAAAGAGTTTTCTTTCAAATGTTGCAATTTTTATTTAGCCACCAACATGTATTATATTCAGACCTGCTTAAGCAATCACCTTTAATAAGCAAGCCCCTGTCTTAAGAGACCAACATAATGATGTTCTAAATTAATAAAAGTTTGTCAGTACTACTATGTGTTTGTATGAGAGGTAGAGATAAATAGGTAGTTAAGGAGATGGGGTGGAGGTAGGTGGGGGAGAGAGAGATGGAGGGAGGTAGAAGAGAGTGAAAAGGAACAAAAGAGAAAGAGAGATGGGGAAGAGAGGGGTGGAGGGAGAGAGGAAAGAGAACAAGAGAGAGAGGGGTGGAGGGAGAAGGAGAGAGAGCAGGGGGGGGGGATGAGAGAGGACAGAGAATGATAGGAGAAGAAGCGAGAGAGAGAAAGAGACAGATGAGATAAAGAGGGAGAAAGAGAAAGGACAGAAAGAATGAGAGGAGAGAGAGAGATGGGGGTGAATATGGAGGGAAATAGGGGAGGTAGTAAAAGAAAGAAAGAGAGTAAAAAGAGAGAGAGAGAGAGACAGATGTCTAAAGCTTAATTTATTGTTGAACTTTGGAATAATGTTTCTGGGGTACATTCATTGTATTGTGTACTAATTTAACATGAGATTGCAAGTCAGACTATATCTTTACATTTTGCTACCATTACTGGAGATGTTCTCTCACTAAATGTCTTGTTCAGCGTGCTGTGCTGGGATATCCCTGCTGATGAGTATCAGAACACATTCACCCAGCTGTAATCCCCAAGGTCTGCCCATGTGAATACCTTGACAAGCTGCATTTGTTATCTACTGTTGTAGGAATACAAGAATCCTCAAATAGCTTGACATCCTCTGTTTGGTGCATTGTCTGATGAGAGCAGGTACCAGTAGAGATAAGACAGGTCTATCTTTCTTTTGGCTCTTCCAGAATCGATCATGTTGGGGGAAAAGTTTTAAATTAAAGCTTGCTTTTGTTTAATGATATGAATACAGAATTTCTACCAGAGGATATGAAGGGTAAAATTATGTACCCTAAAATCTTAGAAATTAATGGATATATTTTTAAAAATTTTAAAATAAATGATAGTAATTAAGAGAACTGTTCTTTAAAATGTGTCAAAGCACATGAAATGTAGTGGTCAATTTGAAAACATTGCAAACCCATAACCACCTATGCTCTGTTTTGTTCTTATTACGGACCCTCAAATTATTTTGTGACAGATAGAGCAATAGAGCACATCAATTTATTAATCAACAGTATTTCTTGCTCCAGCCAGTGCACCACGACTGGTACATCAAAGGCCGTGGTATGTGTTATCCTGTCTAAAAGATCCCTTGCTGCTAATCAAAAAGAGTAGTCCATGAAGTGGCGACAGCGGGTTTCCTCCCTCAATATCTGTGTGGTCCTTAACCTTATGTCTGATGCCATATAATCATAAATAAAATGTGTTGAGTAATCAACGGCTATTGGATGTGAAACCTTTGTTAATTCTGACACATAGGTCCCACATCACACGAGGGAGGAAGTGAGGAAAATTGTTTTATATATGTACCTACCATGTATGCATAGGGGTAAAGATGTGGACCTTGCAAAAGAAAAAAAGAATTACAATGCATCCTGCCTCCACACCCCCCACACACCCCCACCCCCCTCCACCCCCCACCCCCCTGCACTACTGCAATCAAGTCTGAAATAGCCCTTGTGGGTGGGGTTTTTAAACTGTCATGTATCATTATGAAGCATGTCTGCATTTTTTTGGTTTGCTCATCCAATGTTAATAATTTCTTCTATTACATCATATTGAAAAAAGTAAAAATTTGTTTGTATCTACATCGTATCTCTGGAGCACATTGATTTATTAATCAGCTATTGGATGTCAAACATGTTTGACTTGTAGTCTTTTTCTTTTATATACACCTTCCTACAAACAGAACAAAACTACATCATATTGAATGACAACCAGCTTGAATGTTGTTGACCATTGACTTGTGTTGGGGTTTTTTTTTAGCAGATCCTTGGAAAAAAATGTTTAGTGATCTTAAGAAGGACTTTCACAAATATCAGCATTTTCACCATGAGGTGGGGGGTTTGAGGGGGGGGGATGGTGGTAGAGGTAGATGATTAATACCAGAATACATTTTTAAAACACACAAAAAATGTAATGTCATATCCCTTACAAAGTCAGTGTTTTTGAGCATGAGAGGTGGATAGCAAAAATAGAATACTCTTTATACACTTGAGTAAATGTTGACAAGTGTGACATGACCCATGGACAAATATGCTTTCTGTCAGCACGGTGAGGTACATTTTCACTTCATACTGAACTATATTGATGGAAAGAAATAAGGGACACGTGGAATTGTGGACCAAATTTTAATCACTACTAGCATACTAATGTCTGTAGGTCTATTGTTTGTTTAACAACACTACTAGAGCACATTGATTTATTAACCATCGGTTAATGGATGTCAAACATTCAGAAATTCTAAAATATAATCTTAGTGAGGTAACCTGCTAAATTTTTTCATTAGTAGCGAGAGATCCATCCCACAGACATGATAGCACATACCACAGCCTTTGATATACCAGTCGTGTTGCAAGTTGTAATATTGGATTAAATGTCATTAATGTTGAATTAACTGCCAGTAACATGCCAACATCTAACACCATGGATTGTTTTTTTTAGTTGCAGTCAGAATTTGCTGAAATATATTGATGGAAAGAAATAATGGAACATGTGGAATTGTAGACAAAATTTTATTTAGTACTACAACCCCTTCAATGCAGTGGAGGTTTTTTTATTCTCCACAGCACTATCTTTTGCTGTGGACTATATTTAAAAAACAAATTCCATGGCTTGTTTTTTGCTGTGAACATTTTCTTAATTGCAGGGTTTGGTAATAATATAGTAATAACTGTATTTCATACAAAGTTGTTATATTCAATTGAAAGTCAGTAATGTTGAATTAACTGCCGGTAACACAGTCAACATCTGACACCATGGACTGAGTGTTTTGTTTGCAGTCAGAATTTATTGTTATTATATGTGTAATCCCATATTCCTTTCCATTAGTATATTTTTAAAATTCATATGCCCTGACTTTTTTTGTGTCATCTTGAATTACTAATTTATATGTATGATATTCAAAACCATTGTAGAATAAGAATCACTTTATAAAATATCATTTGTAAGCCTATAAGCCTTTTTTTGTATGGATGTTGTATTTACATTGTCAGCAGGATAATCTGAATAGTTGATGCTGCTTGAAGGCAAACACAGTTGTCCACATCATGCATATACAGGATGCATCTGAGGATATTGTATTTGAGATGGGTCTGAGAATTCCAACAGCTTTATGAATATGCTGCTTTTGTTGGTGCGTTGTTATATGATTCTCAAACTGACATGAGATTTTTCTAAATGTCTTAAGATTTCTTTTTTGCAAGCGGTGGGATCTAGCTTAGCTGGTAGAATGCTCGCCTTAGGTGATTACATTATAGGAATGAACCATCTCGGTGGATGTATTCTCTGATTGGGCTTTTTTGCATCCCAACCTGGTATGTCAAAGGCCTTGGTATATGCTGTCCTGTCTGTATGGGAAATGTATATAAAAGATCCCTTGCTGCTAATGGAAAAATGTAGTGAATTGCCTCTTAGACTGTATCAAAGATTACAAAATGTTTGATATATCATAGCCGATGATTAATAGATCAACGTGCTCTGGTGTTGTTGTTATAACTCTTCTTCTTCGAATGCTCAAACAGGGACCCCAGTAGCACTAACAAATGCTGCTATGTGCTGCTGGTTCTCCTTGGAGACAAATAGTTTCTCCTTCATGATTTTATCTGAAAGCCAGACTGCTATCTTCTAATTACAGTGTGTTGTGGAGCAGACAGGCAGAAACTATATAAGCAAAGAAAGAAAGAAATGTTTTATTTAACGACACACTCAACACATTTTATTTACGGTTATATGGCGTCATACATATGGTTAAGGACCACACAGATAATGAGAGAGGAAACCCGCTGTCTCCACTTCATGGGCTACTCTTTTCGATTAGCAGCAAGGGATCTTTTATATGCACCATCCCACAGACAGGTTAGTACATACCACGGCCTTTGATATACCAGTCGTGGTGCACTGGCTGGAATGAGAAATAGCCCAATGGGCCCACCGACGGGGATCGATCCCAGACCAACCGCACAGCAAGTGAGCGCTGTACCACTGGGCTACATCACCCCCCCCCCCCCCCCCCCCCCCCCCCCCCATATAAGCAAAGATCATAGTGATGTTTTTATATGATCAACTGTATATTTGTCCATCAGTCTGTCCATCTGTCCACCACTTGGAATAGATAGTCACTAAACGTGGTTAACCTTTTGTTAAACATATTTTCAAATGAAGGGATTATAAGCAGGGCTGTAATAACTATTGTTATTGTCTAGTTAATAGGGAGGATTTAGTTTAACAGTGTTTAAATAGTGAAATTAAGTGCAAACTGCATAATCCACAAGTGTACTAATCAGATTTTGGTAAAGATGTGATTATTATGTAACAATTTTGCTTCTAAAAATGTCCATAAAATGATTTGATTTTACAAGGGATATTTTTATGAACCGGCCTCGGTGGCGTCATGGTTAGGCCATCGGTCTACAGGCTGGTAGGTACTGGGTTCGGATCCCAGTCGAGGCATGGAATTTTAATCCAGATACTGACTCCAATCCCTGAGTGAGTGCTCCGCAAGGCTCAATGGGTAGGTGTAAACCACTTGCACTGACCAGTGGTCAATAACTGGTTCAACAAAGGCCATGGTTTGTGCAATCCTGCCTGTGGGAAGCGCAAATAAAAGATCCCTTGCTGCTAATCGGAAAGAGTAGCCCATGTAGTGGCGACAGTGGGTTTCCTCTCAAAATCTGTGGTCCTTAACCATATGTCTGACGCCCCCCATTATACTTTTTGTAGATATGTGAAAATGTTGAACATTGCGAAGAATCACCTGTAATAGGAATGATTAATCAGTTTAACATTTAGAAAAGGTGTAAAACCTAAACTGGTACACTTACACAACCCACAGAGTTGCACTTGACTGGCAGTGTCATGCCATTTTGTCACATATGCTACATACAACCCAGTGTCCTTTACCAGTGTTTGACCTGCGGCTGAGGTTCTCATTGTGCGTGGGGGCTTGACATCTCCGTGCAGCTGTGTGAGTGTGCAGGTCTGTGGACATGCAGTGAGAGAAGCATTCAGCTTGCTGCGTTTGCACACTTCCTCAAGTATCAGGCAGCTTGTGTGCAAGGCAAACTAATCCTGTCACAGTGTCTTGTCAGGCTAGCTGGTAAACAGGGCTGTAAATATTGATCTACAGCCAAAACCTCAGTCTACTGCTTGGAGATATAGACCATCTTCAGGCCAGATGATCTTTTAAAGGCACGGACTCTTAGTTATTTGGTATTGTAAAAATACTTTCAAGATAGACCATCTTCAGGCCAGATGAGCCTTTAAAGGCACTGACTATAGTTGTTAAGCATTGTAAAATCTTTAGACCAGATCATTCTTTAAAGGCACTGACTCTAGTTATTATTATACCATCTTCAGGCCAGTTAATTCTTTAGAGGCACTGACTAATTATTAGGCAATATATTTTAATGCTTTCAAGATAGACCATCTTTATGCCAGATCATCCTTTAAAGGCACTGAGTCTGTTTTTTAAGCATTGTAAAATACTTTAAAGATAGATGATCTTCAGGCCAGATGATCTTTTAAAGACACTGATTCTTTATTAAGCATTGTAAAATACTTTTCAAGATCTTTAGACCAGATCATTTTTTAAAGGCATTGACTAGTTATTATTAGGCATTTTAAAATATATCTATGCACTTTCAAGATAGACCATCTTCAGGCCAGATCATCCTTTAAAAGCAATGACTAGTTATTAGGCAATGTAAAATATTTTTTCAAGATAGACCATCTTACGGCCAGATCATTCTAGTTATTAGGCAATGTAAAATGCTTTTATGATAGACCATCTTTAGGCCAGATCATCCTTTAAAGACACTAACTAGTTATTAGGCAACGTAAAAATGCTTTTGGCTATTACCAATTTTTTTACAGTTAAATTGCACATTATTTATATCTTACAGGGCTTGAATTTAATGGCAGCCATGCAGTAAATTGCCTCAATGCCCTCAAAATTAAACATAGTCTCACAGCCAGACTGCCTTTTTTGCATAGTACTAACTGGTTATCATACTCAAACATGACTCCTGAAAGTTGTTTTATTGCGAAAACATTAAATCATTCACACTTATTTAGTCCCCTATCAGTCTAATCACAGGGGACTATAGGTTTCATCTCCGTCCTTCTGTCTGTCTGTCTGTCCATCCCACATATAATTTTCTCTATGTTTTTTTTTAAAGAATGCCTTGAAATATTGAACTGAAATTTTCATGGCGGTTTAGTAGAGTTATGGCCCTTGAACTTAGGATATATGAACATTTTATTTCTAGACTTTTGTTTTCAGAAGGCCTTGAGATATTGCGCTGAAATTTTGTGTATAGCTTTATTATGTACTGTGACAGATCAAGTTTAATTTTTATGGCAATTTACTCATTTGTGACAGAGTCATGGCCCTTAAATTTAGGAGATATGAAAATTTGTTTTCCACACTTTAGTTTTGCAATGTCTGAAAATACTGAGATGAAATTTTGTATATAGCTTTATCATGTACTGTTACTGATCAAGTTTAATTTTCATAGTGATTTACCCACTTTTCACAGAGGTTATGGTCCTTGAATTTAGGATATAAGAAAAATTGTTGGGCCCAGTAAGGTACATGTATTGCTTTAGCAGTACTCTCAGAATGCTTGTTTATTTTGAATGTTGTGTTCTATTGAAACATTTCTTAAAGTTTGCCTTGTTGCCCTGCTTTCTGGCTGTAATGCCCCCCCCCCCCCCCCCCCCCCAAATCTCCACTGGTCTTGGCCAAATGGCATTTCTCTCTAATTTGCCAAATTCGAGGCTTGATCTTATACATGTATATTGACAAATCCTATGTGTGTTTGGTTATTCTGGTATTTATAGTGGCTCAAAAAGCATTTTAAGCAACACAGAAAAGGTACATATCTTGGGAACTAGAATTAGTGACTTTATTCTTTTTTTTCTTTTTTTTTAAAGAAAGAAAAAAAGATCTGTATCCTAGTATCCAATGTATGTATATCCTGTTTTGTTATCTGTAACATGTATAAGTAGGTATTTTGTACCAGGTTGTTTGAATGTTTATATGTACAGTAAATATTGAATTTGGGGCGAAACTCCCCAAATTCGCCACTTCTGGCAAAATTTTTTTTAATTTGGCGAAATAATTTCATGAAATAAATGATATTTTGTTAGAAAATATCTAGGTTTCTACAATTTTTGAAGTTTAATAGATAATTTGGCGAAACTTTCTTCTGCTCCAGAGCTAGCCCTGGGTTGGTTGGTTACATTTACCATTTTTGTTATGTTGGTTGATAGACATGTTTTCTTTTATTTAATTTGAAAACATTGAATGAAAAAGATTGGGGGAAAACTAATAACACTTTTTAATAAGATAAGACATGGCATTTTTATGTCCGGTTATCACAAATAATTGTTTTTCAGGATAGGCCCTAAATAAATGTTTTAATCTCTCTGTAATTATGTTCAAAAAGTCATTCTGGCTGTGACTGAAAATAAATAAATATAGGGGGTATTTTTTTTATTATGATTGAAAACAGTTGACTTAGTTGTAGTAAACTACTTTTTTGTGTGCGAAATAATTTAAGGTTTGTTTTGTTTAATGACATCACTAAAGAACATTGATTAATTAATCATCGGCTATTGGATGTCAAACCTTTAGTCATTCTAACTTGTAATCATTAGCGGGAAACCTGCTACATTTCTCTTAATGCAGTGAGTGATCTTTTATATGCACTTTCCCACAGACAGGAAAGCACATACCACGGCCTTTGACCAATTGTGATGCACTGGTTGAAACAAGAAAAAACCCAATCAGTTGAGGTGTGTGAAGTAAGATACTAATACAAGTATATTGTTATTTTATTTCTGTATGCTGTAGATACAAAGTGTCATATATTGTGATTTTATTGCACATTATAGTAGAGTATGTAACACCGGGACTTACCACTGATCTTTTAAATAATAGATGTCAAAATTGTAATAAATTGTCTTTTATACTTTATGTGCAATAAAAAGTCAGTATGCAAGAAATATAAAAATTGGCACAGGTATGCAAATGACAAAACCTGATAATTTATAACACCTTCAAAACAATTACTTGTCTTTTTTCGTTACTACCGGTAGGCATAATCCTAGAAAAAAATAGCATTAAATTCCAGTAAATATTTTATTTTATTTCTGCCAGCCTTGTAGAGATTTGTTTAATCTGTAAAGATAATGAAATGAATATAGTCGAAGAGATTCATTTATATATTTACCTTTGACACCCAACAGCCAATGTGTTAATTGTGCTAGGGTGATGTGAAACATTCTGTTATTCATTTGTTCATTCATTCATTCATTCATTCATTCATTCATTCATTCATTCATTCATTCATTCATTCATTCATTCATTCATTCATTCATTCATTCATTCATCCATCCATTCATTCATTCATTCGACCAATTTTCAGATATATGTAGAGTATTTCTTTGAAAATCCTTAAAATGTGCTTAATTTAAGGAATATCTTATTAGCTAAACACTAAATGTTCTAGCCACTTTGTATAGAATTTTTTTAATCTATTTGTTAAGTTGGCAATGTACAAGGTGATCCACTGCAAACACTCCTTTGTAATAAGTGCGGCTGGACTTGTTTTTAAAACCTTTTTCATCGGCATCAGAGAAGCAAAACATCACAAGTTTAAATAGTGAAATGGCACCCTCCAGTGAGTTCCTTACTTCCTGGGCATCTTTCCACCTCGGTCTCTGTAATGAAAGTTTCTTTCATTTTTTGTGTTTTTTTTGTCTTGTTTTTGTCAATGCCATGTAAATCCTTTGATTTGTGTTGTTTTTAAAGCTCTGGACTTGTTCATCAAATTAATCCTGTTGGATGCTAAACACCTGTGTCTGACTCAATCTGTCTGTCTAAACTTCTGATGATTTTTTATTTATTTGTTGAACTTAAGTCTCTCCACTGCACACTGATTGCATAATACTTGTTCTCCGTGCACTTTATGACATTCAGCGTGTTTCTCTGATTGTCTCTTGAACAAGGAGGCATTCAATTCAGAGAATGATTGTGTGAAGCCGTCTTGCTGGTAACAGAGAGGGGAAAAGGAGAGATCTTTGGCTCACTCCCTCTTCCAATATTTGAACATTCCGGCGATCTTATCGGTGGATTATTATTTTTGTTTATCTCCGAGATTAAGTTAACAACACGGCAACAAGATGTTTGATGTGTTAAGTTAGTATGTAATTCATCTTGGATTCATCATGTAGATTACCGCGCTTCGTCAGGCTGATGATTGCACTTACTGTTTGGGTTATGCACGTATTTTAATATTGACAAATATTTGTGCTGGTCACTTTGATGCATGTTTTTTTTGGTAATCGTATTTTGCAAATTGTCATGTTTGAATCACAAACGGCTGAAATCCAAGTATGCATGGTTGAATTTTGATAGCTTTTCACTGGGTTAAATCCACCAAACATATTTTTATGTGTCACCGGTGTATTTAATATTTGCCTCTGAAGACCGAAATGGAATATTAGGCAGTGGCATGCATGCATACATGTATTTTATCCTTATTAATTAGATAGTGACCAACAATTTTATCTGAATTTGTGCTAGCTTTTGGCCATGATATATCTAGCTAAAAAAAAAAATATCTATCTATCTGTGTGTGCATGCATGCTTGTGCCTGTTTGTTGTAGGTTTTTGCATGCATGTGTATATTTATGTGTTGTTTTAAATGTGTGTGTATGTGTGTGTGTGTGTACATGCATGCATGCTGCTGTGTGTATTATGTATATGTGTGTAAGCATATTAGTCATGAGACAATGTTTGGAATGGGGTGGGGAGGAAAATATATCCTACAACCCATAGCACTTCAGAACCCCCTGGCCTCCTACTCACCCCCATACCCAGACAAGTACACACATAAGTCTTCATAAAGAAACCTTACATTTTTAACGAAGCTGCAAAGATATTAAATTAATCAACTGTATAACATGTCTGTTTTGTTTATTGCACTTTTAATTAATTTGCGATAATTAATTTTTAATATTATTTGTTTGGCAGCTTATTTTAGTTACATCTTAGGAAGATGATCACAACCTACTTAATGTTGATTGTTACAGATTGCTCCACTTAACATGATGTTTATAAGATTTACCTGATTCTGCTTCGAGTCTTTGATGTTTTTTTAACAAAGCCCAAAAGATTCCAAGGAGATTAAACATATGTCTTGTCATGTGCCTAGACAATTTGGACTGAAATCCTAAAGTTCTAAATAAACATTAAGTTGAGATGAAGTTCACTAACAATATTCTCCTATATCTTTATTTTGCCAGTTTTGAGAACAGATTTAAAGTTTGTTTTGTTTAACATCACCACTAGAGCACATTGATTTATTAATCATCAGCTATTGGATGTCACATTTTGGATAATTTTCATATAATAGTCTTTGAGAAGAAATCCACTACTTTTTCCCATTTGTAGCAAGGGATCTTTTATATGCACCATCCCACAGACATGATAGCATATACCACAGTCTTTGATATACCAGTGCATTGGCTGGAAGTAGAAATAGACCAATAGGTTCACCAACAGGGATTGATCCTAGACCAACCGTGCATCAGGTGAGTGTTTTACCACTATGTCCTGCCCTAAGAGAACATATTTAAGACATCAATTTAATTACATTTTGTATCAGTATGATGGAAATGTTCTGTTCCAGCTGTAAAGAATTTAGTTGTGTTCAGATGCATCCAAACTGCCTGCCAGTAAAAATAACAGGTTGCATTACAAGATAATCCTGCAATCTGTATATACATTGGTGAAAGTTAAGATAGCTAGATGAATTTACAACATAATTTATTTATTATCTTTTTGCTTTGGGTCTTGCATGGAATTTTTGTTTATCAAGGAACACGTGTTACAGTCAAACTGATCCTGGCTTAAAGGAAATGAAAATTAGTGACACCCCAAGGAAGGTTTTGTTCGGTATTGCATTGCGATTTGTTTGCACAAGTTTCAAAAATCACTACACAATTTTAAAACATTAAACAGTAATTGCTAATCAATTTGTAATTGACTGAAAATATTGCAAATCAAGATTTTGAAAACAAAATGTTCCCTGCACACTAGCAAACTAATTAATCTGTGACTTCTGAGTGTGTGTCATATAATAATTGTGACACTTTCACCAACTTTAATCTTATGTTTGGAGTTTGCAGAAGCACAGAATTGTACTTAATTCACAGCCAGGATAGTTAGCGATGTTCCAGTGATCGATTATAATCTAAACTTGATCAGTTTACCTCCAGCAATGTGATAATTGATTATAATCTAAACTTGATCAGTTTACCTCCAGCAATGTGATAATCGATTATAATTATTCCTCCAGTTTAGATGATGGAATTGCTGTAATTGTATTGGTGTTGATGTTTGTTTTCATGTGTACATAATAAAAAAAATGCAAAAGTTATTAAAGGTAAATGTTAAACTACTAAAATTAACCATTTGTAAGGTCTACATCCTGGTGAACACAGCGATAGGTGTATGGTCCTTATAATTCAAATCCTTATGTTCATATAATTCTAACCGATTGTGTAACTGAAAGTTGATCAGTTGGTGCCAACCGATTTTAGCTGATAATTGATAAAGAAATTCCAGTCAATTCCTAACAGTACTCTCATCCCCAACTGTTACTGATACGGTGCACATTAGTAGGAACATGCATAATATTTGCTCCTGAAAAAAAAGAAGCTCAAAATCTTGTTGAATAGCAATTTTGAGCAGTAAATTAGTTGTATATGAACAGTGCTTGCCAAGAGCAGGGAACAAATTAGCACAGGCTTGGAAGATATCCCCCGGGGATTTAAAAAGCTTGTTGACTTGGAACATTGTTGTGTCCAAGAGCTAATACACTGATTGTGCCCCGGATTTGTCGGTGGGTCAGGAAAGACTTTATCCCTTTCCCAAGTTTATACACAGCTAAAGTTTATTACTTGGATTAGGGAAATGGCTTTCACAATTGAGAGAATCAATTTATATACATGTGTGGCACCTTTCAGATACATGTACTTCCGTTCATGAATTTGAGATGTTATGTTGGATGACAAAAGTGAATGGTGAATGGGGGGGGATAATGTGATTGTGAGAGAGAGAGAGAGAGAGAGAGAGAGAGAGAGAGAGAGAGAGAGAGAGAGAGAGAGAGAGAGAGAGAGAGAGAGAGAGAGAGGGAGACAGAGGGAGAGGAAGAGAGGGAGAGGGAGGGAGGGAGGGAGGGAGGGAGAGAGAGAGAGAGAGAGAGAGAGATTTGTTTGTTTGTTTGTTTGTTTGTTTGTAGGAATTATAAGAATTGCTTTTCATTTTAGGAAAATTTATCAATACATAGCAAACACAAATTTACTCTAATATCACTTTGCTACACTACACAATTTTTGTACAATTTCTGAGTTTTATATATGATAAATTCCCCGAAAATTGAAAAATAACATTTCTTATATATATACTCCAGCTGTGAAAGGTATTGGATCTTCCTTACATGTTTTAATAGACCTTCTGCTGTAACGAGAATCATTTCAATCTCAGTGGGACTTTGGACAGCTTTATGGCGTCACGATAATATGCATAATTGTGTATTAATATATATATATATATATCAAACAAAGAAAAACCTATTTTGTCATATAACACCATTTTTATGTTCTTTATGTTCATCAATATTTAACTTCAAATTTTATGATAAATCCATCTATTTATTATACCACAGTGACATAGGATTAATCTCATCTTGGCATTTACTTCTCTCATAAATTTAATTTATGCTTTGTAATTAATACACAATTATGCATATTATCGTGACGCCATAAAGCTGTCCAAAGTCCCACTGAGATTGAAATGATTCTTGTTACAGCCGAAGGTCTATTAAAACATGTAAGGAAGATCCAATACCTTTCACAGCTGGAGTGTTTGACTTGGAGGGCCATGTTTATTGTTACTGTCCTTATCTTGACAAAGAAAAAATATTTTATATTTATTAGGAACACATGGCTTCTCTTGTTTTTGTTAGCTTGTCAATGCTTTTCTTTCTTTGTGTGTCTCTGTGAGTGTGTAATGTGTGTGTGAGAGTGTGTGGGGGTGGGCGAGTGTGTGATAGCCTGTGAGAGTGGATGGGTGAATGGGTGTTTGATTGTGTGTGTATGAGAGATTGTGTGTGTGTGAGAGAGAGAGAGAGAGAGAGAGAGAGAGGAGAGAGAGAGAGAGAGAGAGAGAGAGAGAGAGAGAGAGAGAGAGAGAGAGAGAGAGAGAGAGAGAGAGAGAGTGAGCGTATTTGCATGTTACTTTCTATAATGAGAAAATATAATTTTGTTGGTTTTGTATATATATTTTTTTATAAGTTATGTTTGAATTCTTCAAGGTACCGCCCTTGTTGGTGTCGTGGTTAAGCCATCTGACATAAGGCTGATAGGTACTGGGTTCGCAACCCGGTACCGGCTCCCACGCAGAGTGAGTTTTAATAACTCGGTGGAGTAGGTGTGAGACCACTACACCAACCTCTCTTTCACTACTAAAAACTAACCCACTGTCATTAGACAAACAGCCCAGATAGCTGAGGTGTGTACCAAGGACAACATGCTTGAACCTTAACTGGGTATAAGCATGAAAGTATGTATAAATGAATTCAATGAGGCAGTATTTATCTTAATCAGTGGAGCGCTCATCTAAGATGCTTGGATAGTAAGATCGAATCTCCTCCGTGAACCCATTGGGTTTATTTTTCCCCATCCCATTAAGTGCCCCATTACTGGTATATCAAAGGATGTGGTATTTGCTGTTCTGCATATATATTGTCTTTCAAAAAAATTTACCTGTGTGTGTATGTATATATATATATATATATATATATATATATATATATGTCTAAAAAAAAATGTCTATAAAAGATTCCTAGCTACTAATGGAAGACTGTAGTAAGTTTTCTTTGAAGATTGCATGTCAAAATACCAAATGTTTGACATCCAATAGATGATGATTAATTCAGTCTGCTCTAGTGGTGTAATTAAACAAAACAAACCAGTGAATTCATGATTATATATAGAATTTTGGTAATCTCCCCAAGTTAATTTGCAATGTCATGGTTGGGGTATGTGTAAGTTACATGTAGCTCATAAAATATATATTGTATGTTTATTTTATTCGATTAAGCTTGTTTGTTTCAACTGTAAACAGTTCCAGCCAGTGCACCACAACTGGTATGTGCTATCCTGTCTGTGGGATGGTGCATAAAAAAAAGATCCCTTTCTACTAATGGATAAAAATGTAGCGGGTTTCCTCTCTAAGACTATATATCAAAATTACCAAATGTTTGACATCCAATAGCCGATGATTAATAAATCAATGTATTCTAGTGGTATCGTTAAACAAATGTTAACCAGTAAACAGTGTTACAAAGAGAATTCAGTTTAATTATAATATGGAATAGAGTGATAGATGGAATGATTGTTACCGACACCCCAGCAAAAAGCATTTATAGCTGGGGGTGGTGGTAAAAGGTATTTTTATAATAATTTTTCTCTTTTATATTCTGTACTAAGTAAAATGTTTTTGTGTAAAGCTGCACTTATATTCAGTAGTGGATCTAGGGGGTCCAGGGGTCTGGACTCCCCCCTCCCCCTCCTTTTTGAAAACCGACCATAACTTTTAAAGGGAAACATAATTATATTAACTGTTCTGTGTAAAAGAAGAGATCAGTCATTACATTTGGACTCCTCTTTTCAGAAATCCTGCATCTGCACCTGATATTCTCATAAATCGATACAGTTGTAAGCATTTGGTTGTATCCATTTTGTAGAGTGACCACAACTTGTGATATCATGCAGTTTGTATTAGTCTAGGATTTAAACGAAGATAGATGCACATACAAGGATCAATACAGGGAGACCAGTGACATGAATGAATAATGAACATTAAAGGGACGTTGATACTCATTACCAGTATCAATATGTCTGAAGAGATTTAATGGTAAACATAAAAGGAATTATAAACTTAATACATCTGTCATACATGTATCTAATAGGTTTCCAGCATTAGCAGATGCATGGGTTTTTTAATGAGGGTCTGCAACATCCTAAAAAGACACCTACAGTATTTCATATTATACTGCTGTGTCTAACATGCAGTGTTCGAAATAAGCACCTGTCTGTTTGATCTGACAAGTGAAAATCATGTTCAATGCAATTTCATTTAAAGCAACCAAAAACGTCTTTGAATTTGAATAAAACAAACCACTTATTTTGACAATTGATGGACAACTAGATTTCTAAATGTATTTGTCTGATGGACTAATGAAACATTCTGCTTATTTCTATCATTGACATGTACAGTGAAACCTCTCAAAACTGGACCCTTTGTAAACCGGGATTTCCTCAAAACCAGATGTTTTTTGTGGCCCCAAGTATATATACTGAAGAGAAAAAATCTAAAATTGATACCTCTTAAAACCAGACTTTTTACTTGGTCCATAGGGTGTCCGGTTTAGATGAGTTCCACTGTGTTATATAGAAGATTTCCATGGTACTTTGAAGTCTGAGGGAAAAGTGCTCATCCCCAGCACTCCCCCCCCCCCCCCCCCCCCCCCCCCCCCCCCCCGATTTGTGCCCGATACCAGGTCCATATTTTATGGTAACCTGTACATGGGATTCGAGCCTGATATCAGGTCCATATTTTATGGTAACCTGTACATGGGATTCATACCTGATACCAGGTCCATATTTTATGGTAACCTGTACATGGGTTACCAGATACTGTGCCAGGGATTTATCAAAAATATTTTGGTTGGGTCCCATGTGTAATGAAATTGGAAAAATTAGCTTATTTCAGTCAATATTGAGATGCTTTATGGCCATTGAATGGAGCAATGCATAATTGTTTAATTAATTTAACAAAACAGACGTAATTACAAAAATATAAAGTTTGTTTTGTTTAATGACACCATTAGAGCACATTGATTCATTAATAATTGGTGGTTGGATGTCAAACATTTGGTAATTTTGATGTATAGGAAACCCGCTATATTTTTTCATTAGTAGGAAGGGATCTTTCATACAGATAGGATAGCACATACTACAGCCTTTGAGTCATGGTGCACCAGGTAGAATGACAAATAGCATCAAGCGAGTGCTTTACCACTGGACTACGTCCTGCCCCAACAAAAATATTTACACATCAGATTAAGAATTTTTTGTGCCACTTGCTTTTGGGAAAAGGCCTCTGTTCGGTACTGCAGAATATCTGCCTAAATCCCGGTGTACGGACAATTGCTCACCGGACAATTGCTCACCAATAAAGTGAGAAATAGGACAATTGCTCACCGGACAATTGCTCACCGGACAATTGCTCACTAGACAATACCTTACCGGACAATTGCTCACCGGACAATTGCTCACTGGACAATTGCTCACTGGACAATACCTTACCGGACAATTGCTCACTGGACAATTGCTCACCAATAAAGTGAGAAATAGGACAATTGCTCACCACAATTGCTGATTTTTTTATCAATAAAATTTAATTTTAGGTTATGGTATATGTGTGTAAATGGTTGGGTGGGAGTGGGAATCTCTGATAAATAAATAAATAAAATAAAAAAATTAATTCTAAATGAGCTATATTTTGATGGTCAAAGTGTTAAGTCTTGCAGAGTAGTAATAAAAAGCTAAAAAGTAACTAATTACTAAAAACAACACATAATTCTAAAAGTTTGATCTACCTAAACCAACAATACTGTTTGAGTAGTTATCCTAAAAATATAATGTAATTAGTAATTAACATCTACACCTGAAACACGTTATATGCCTTTGATGTTCATAATTACAGTCAGAAGTAACTGCCTCCTTAAACAAACAATTATAGGAACCTCAAAAACTTTAATTAAGTGAATTGTGTAATTAACACAACTTTGAAGTTGTGCCTTTAGAAATTCTATGTTTTATGTTCTTTTTTATTAACAAAAGAAAAAATATCAAAGGTGACCACGATTACCTAACTCCAGTGCCTTCTAAAAATTCTGTTATTTTTTAGTAATAAAATAATAAATAAAATTTTATTAATAAAAAAAACCTAAAGGTGAGCAATTGTCCTATTTTTCACTTTATTGGTGAACAATTTTCCAGTGAGCAATTGTCCGGTGAGGTACTGTCCAGTGAGGTATTGTCTGTGAGCAATTGCCCTACATTCCTAAATCCGTGTATGTTATGAATTTTGATTCCTGCTATGACATATTGCAACTCAGGCAAAAGCTGCATCCTGTATTTGTTGTCCTGTTCACTCATTTTATTAAGAGAGCACTCTGATTGTTTGATACTATCATGACACTATACACGGAGTATAATATTCAACACACTTCAATCACAGCTCTCCAATAGCTTCCTGTTTCTTTCTCTATCTGTCACAGTGGTGCGTGCTACCTTTACCATACTTCCTGGAAAAATCTTTCATTGACTGTGTATTTGCATAGGTTTTAAAGGCTAATTGACACGTGCTTCAAGGCAAACATATTATCGTAATTAGTGAATCGAAGTAAAACATTAATATTGTTATTGATAAATTTTGTTTTAAATAATATTTATTCCGTTGTTTTTTTTTATGGCGGTAGGGATTGGTCAACAGGCTTAATTAAGCCTATATTAGAACCTTTCCCCACAAATTTAAGTTCGATTCATTCATATAAACAACATATTTTTCACAGGTAGTTTATGGGCTGTACTTAAGACATGTCAATATCAGAAACAAAATTTTTTAAATCACAAATCAGAAAAACATTTGGGATTGGTAAATTATGTAAATCATATAAGTGAAATCTTTTCAAATTAGGGGCTGTTCACAATTTTTTACATTTTTTTTGAAATTTACAAAGAGGGCTAGTTTTTGCTACCTTCCTCCTAAAAACTAATGTACCTAAAAAAGAAATATTGATATCATTGACATTGTTTTTTGTTAAAAACATATGCTGGAATTGATCCCTTTTCTCTATGCGGATTTGATCCAATTTTCCCATGGAATTGATCCCTTTTCTCTGTGTGGATTTGATCCAATTTTCCCATGGAATTGATCCCTTTTCTCTGTGTGGAATTGATCCAATTTTCCCATGGAATTGATCCCTTTTCTCTGTGTGGATTTGATCCAATTTTCCCATGGAATTGATCCCTTTTCTCTGTGCGGATTTGATCCAATTTTCCCATGGAATTGATCCCTTTTCTCTGTGTGGAATTGATCCAATTTTCCCATGGAATTGATCCCTTTTCTCTGTGTGGAATTGATCCAGTCTTCCTCAGAGTGTATTACAAATGGCAGGATGTAGCTGAGTGGTAAAGTATTTTCTTTATGTGCAGTGGATCTTGGATCAATTCCCATTGGTGGGCTCAGTGGGCTATTTCTATTTTTGGTCAGTGTCCCACAACTACCCATAACTAGTATAACAAAGGCTGTGGTATGTACTGTCCTTTGTATATGGGGGTGCACATAAAATATCTCTTGCTGCCAATTTAAAAGAGCCCATGGAATGGTGGCAGGCAGGTTTGCTCTCTCCATTATCTGTGTGGTCCTTACCCATATGTTCAGTGTCATATATATAACCATAATTGCAAATGTGTTGAGTGTGTCATTAAATAAAACATTCCTTTCTTTCTTTCTTTCTGGAGCGGGACATAGCCCAGTGGTAAAATGTTCGCTTAATGCGCAGTCAGTCTAAGATCAATCCCTGTTGGTAGACCCATTGGGCTATTTCTCGTTCCAGCCAGTGCTCCACAACTGGTGTAACAAAGGCTGTGGTATGTACTATCCTGTCTGTGGGATGGTGCATATAAAAGATCCCTTGCTGCTAATCGAAATGAGTAGCCCATGTAGTGGCGAAAGTGGTTTTTCTTTCTCAATATCTGTGTGGTCCTTAACCATATGTCTGACACCACATAACCGTAAATAAAATGTGTTGAGTGTGTCGTTAAATAAAACATTTCCTTCCTTCCTTCCTTTCTTTCTTTGTCTCTTTCTTTCTTTCATTCTTTCTTTTATTCTTTCTTTGATTAGCAACTACTATTTAAGATTTTGTGCTGTGATCTCTGACACATGCATAGCAGATCTACACTTGTTGTTCCCAGGCATTGAACCACCCATCTGACCATTGTTCCTTCACGGACCATTTGTATAGTGTCCAGAATGTACATTCATTTGGACGCCCTGCTGGTTGTAAGATCCTTGGTCATAGCTCATGAGTCATCCTCCCAGCTTGACCATTTGTCCCAAATGTCTGACCCTCCTTCCTGCGTGACTGATTTATTGGGCGTGGGATGACCACCTGTTTGTGGAGGCTGGGATTGTGCAGTCCAATGAGTGACAGTGGCTATCACACATTATTTATATGCTTATAGTTGTATATCATCAAGGTTCAAGCATCCAATTAGCTGAAGATTGTTCTCAAAATAAGAAAGGTTTGAGGATGGACAAATTGAAATAAAATCAGGAAATTCTGTCTAAAATTAAATATTTTTTATGTTAATTGAAGTTGCCTTTTTTTAAATTCAAGTGATTATTTAATGTACATATCGTAGAGTAATCAAGAGTCGTGCACATCAATAGTCGCACACGTCACATTTTTCCTAAAGCTTGCGAGCACGAATGAACCAGTGACATCACATTTATCAACAAATGATAAAATAAAACTTCCTGGTCTGTTAACAGAATATTTCTAAAATGAAAAATATTTTGACAAGTGATTTACATCATTTATTTTTATTTATCAGTGAAAAGTCAGTTCACTGTAATACCAAATGTAAGGGTCCAGAGACGGAAATTGCCGAACATGTCAATAGAATGGAGTGTGTGACTATTTGTTACGTTTTACATAGTATGGCAAAAGTGGGTTCTGTTTAAAAACTTGCTTTGGCAAATGAATTCTGTAGTAAATATTAATAACAAATAGTATGTTATATGCAGCAAAGGACCAACTATTTAAGTAAATAATATTTGTTTTATTTCTTTTCCGTTATACCAGAGCACCACATCATGTTGCTGTTAAAGAATTGACAGTATACTACATGTACATGCACAGTTCTTAGTTAGTACTAAATATAAGTAACTTCAAACCAATGGGTTAGTGAAATACTACAGAGGTCAACCTACTTGTAATCATCAAAGAAAGATTTCAAAAGGCATTTCATAATTGTTTTTTTTTTTAATGAGGATCTATTTCCTAAACCAGGCTACATTAAGCTGCTACAACAAGTAATGACAAAATAAATAGTGGTGTGGTACCCACAGGACTTGGCAGTAACACGGGGAGGGGAGGGGGCAGTTTGGAGATAGTGAAATTTTTGTATTGTCCAGATAATAGTGGTGGGGGAAACAGTAGTAGAGGAGGGTGATTATGTATTGGCCAGATAACAGTGTTACGTTTATGACTTGTCATATGACATATGTCACTGTGTACAGACCACTTTATTTTATTTCAGAAGACAAGCTGTGCATTACAGTAAACACATAGTCCATTGTTTCAGACAGACAAAGATGGTACACTTGTTTGGGAAAATTCATGCTAGTTTCTGCCATGCTATATATATATATATATATATACATGTATGTGTATATATATATTTTTTAATGCATAATATTTTGTTTGTGTGTTAAAAATATTTATGCAGTCTGATTTCATTATTAAACATTACATATATAATACAATGTCAAAAAACATGGCTAGTTATTCACAGTGTGTAGTAAGATGCATGTTACATATTAAAATTGAAAATTGAAAATGAAAATGAAAATGTAAAAATCAAAATTTTAAATCAAAATTAAAATTAAAATAAAGATGGTGATATTCATAACCTTAAAAAAACCCAGGAATTCAGAATAATAATATGTAGCACCACATACACATGCATGTATACACTAAACTTTGTACCAAAACAAATCACTAGCCATCGGGCATGGCAATGATAGTTATTTACTAGTCCAACATTGAATATCACTGGCCATGGGAGTGGGACTACTATAATCTAGAAGCCTACTTGATGTGTACATTTATTTTCCCCAGGTCATTTTTCCCCTTTCCCCGAGGGGGTTGCAAAATATATATCCTGGAAAGGGATCCCCACGGATCCTTAAACCGGCTCTGCTACTACTACTACAGTGGCAGTTAAGTTATAGCAGACCAACATTATTTTTTAAATTGCAAGCCTACGAAATGGAAAATGTATGTTACCCATTCATAGGTTATGCAGAAATAAATTCAGGTAACTCGCCTTTTCTTGTATAATAACCTGTTACATTCATGTAAATGATGTCCTAAATTTAGTCCACAAACGAAAAATGATCGTTCTTGTAATTTTCAGACACCTGAATTGGCCTTCATGAATTGCTGAAATTTAGTAACTTAGATTTTCATGATTTAATCCTGAAAGTTAATGCCTGTTGGGACATATGTACAAAGTGGGCTATATTTATAGACCTAGCTCCTGTCTGGGACGGAGGAGCTGGCGTAGGTCAACACCTGCGCCCATGACAGGCGTGCACTACAACAGCTTGCTCTGAATGTGCACACAAACTCTTATGACTGGACCTCTGACCTAGCTCTGTCCAGTTATTACATAACAAACAACTGGTAACTGAATATTTATGCTTTTAATTTCATTTCTAGGCAACGTGGCGTAATATTACCGAATGTGATAACAGTTGCTATTGGGTTATTGCGGCATTTGTTAATAATTTGGGTAATGCACAGTGTGTAATAGAATATAATAAAAGTTATTGCATTTCCTGACTCATAATTATGAATAATGGCACTCTTTGTTGAGATTACATTTTTAGCATCTCCAGGGATTTCTGTAGACAAAGAGAGACTGTGTTATGATAAAAGTCCAGAATTAGACAGGCAGCAGTGTTCCACCACTGACCAGTGGGAGATTAGTTATCACAGTTAGTATTGACAGTCCAGCTTAACAAGAAAGGAGGAAAGGAATGTTTGTGTAATGACACCTCAGCACATTTTTTCCAACTATGGCCAATTGGTGTAGATATAGAGTGAGTGAGTGAGTGAGAGAGAGAGAGAGAGAGAGAGAGAGAGAGAGAGAGAGAGAGAGAGAGAGAGAGAGAGAGAGAGAGAGAGAGAGAGAGAGAGAGAGAGAGAGAGAGAGAGAGAGAGAGAGAGAGAGAGAGAGAGCGCGAGGGAGGGAGGGAGGGAGGGAGGGAGGGAAAGAAAGGGGATAGAAAGGGAGTAGAGAGAAAGAGAGGGGGAGAGAGAAAGAGGGAAGGAGAAAGGAACAGAGACAGACAGACAAACCAAAAATGTTGCAGAAATATGCAAGTGGTATAGTGGTGCACATGCATTCTGCATTTATCTGTGGGATTAAATACGCAAGTGGCAGTCACTGGAACAAATGTCTAATGCATGTTTGCAAAAGGTGATGATAGCTGTAATCAGTCTGTTTTAAAATGAGGATAAATTAAGATTATAAACCACCTTGCCCTTTAAATATAAATGTCTAAACTTCAGTTTTATAAAACAGCTTTTCGCACAGTGTTAAATTACACCATGTGCATTAAGTATTTTATCTAATAACCATCAAAAACAAACTGGGGACCCCAAATATTTAATATTTAAACAGCCTAGGAAAACTATACACAAAATAAATACACATACATATTATTTCTTGACATGTTTCATCATTCATGGATTGTATTTTATTATGCAAGAAAGGCAATATGTTTTGT
This sequence comes from Gigantopelta aegis, assembly GCF_016097555.1. Classification (NCBI taxonomy): domain Eukaryota; kingdom Metazoa; phylum Mollusca; class Gastropoda; order Neomphalida; family Peltospiridae; genus Gigantopelta; species Gigantopelta aegis. The sequence continues at coordinate 64,275,892 of NC_054706.1, forward strand.
TAGCCTTTTGTTGGCGATTTTATCTGGAAGTCGCACTATTGTGTATAGAGAGTTTTTCTTTATTGTTGTGTGCCAATTTGATGAAAATGGAAAAATAATTTATTTTTTTATTATTTTATGTAGAAGTACATGCAGGTACTGGTTTATTCTCTGACCTAGATGAAAAAGGACTGGAATAATTGAAAAAAATGTAGCCGGTTTCCTCTGAAGACTATACGTCAAAATTATAAAATATTTGACATCAATAGCTGATGATTAATAAATCAATGTGCTCTAGTGCAAGGAACACTTTGTTTTCAAAACTTGATTAGCAATATTTCTGGTAAGTTGAAAATTGTTTAACAATTACTGTTTAATGTTTTAAAATTGTGCAGCGATCTCTGAAACTTGCGAATTGTTCCCTCTAGTGGTGTCGTTAAACAAAACAAACGTAACTCTGTCTAGTAAAAATATTTTGACATGCAATAGCCGATGATTTATTAATCAGTGTGCTCTAGTGGTGTCGTTAAAGAAAACAGTAAAATGATGTCTCACTGAGTGATGTGCATTCTGTACTCCTGACCCCCGGAACATGCAATGTAAATATTTCCATGGGGCAGCACAGTGTTTTCCTCCTGGACTATAAATATTTTGATTTGCCTGATTTTACACCGTCTCTTTGTCTTGAAGACACACAAGCATGCCTGCAGAATTAATTCCAGATGCCACACATGCAGTAGCTTCTCAAGAACTGATATTATAATCATACAGGTATACCAGGCACGTATCCAGATGGGGGTTGAGGGGGTCCAGACTCCCTAGATCGAGAGGGGGGTCTATGGTTTCCAGACCCCCTGGATCCAGAGGGGGGTCTTGGGGGCCCAGACCCCCCTACTCAGTACAATTTTTTTTCACTTATTTTAATGAATAAGTGAGTGAATGACTGAATGAATGTTTAATGGCACCCCAGTACGAATCCCCCTGCAAAAATTCTGGCATGAGCCCCCCACCTTGCAAAAAAAATCTGAATCTGTGCCTGTTTACATATTACTGAATCTTAATACTAAGGGCATCCTTTATAGCAACCCCTGTCTACGAAGGGTACTGTACTTTCATAAAGCATGCACTGCCCTCAGTGATGTAATTGTCTAGCCATCAACATTATGGCTGGTACATTATAGGCACTGGGGGGGGGGGGGGGGTCATCACTGCTGGCTCCCACCCACAGTGAGTTTTGAATGGCTCATTGGAGAGATTAAGGCCATTACAGCCAGACCGACAAATAGCCCTGATAGCTGAGGTATGTGCCCATAACAATGTGCTTGAAGCTTAGTTGAATACAAGCATGGGATGAAATGTATTTTAACCTGTGCTTGCATAAGCTAGGGTTGGCTTATCGTAATTATAGCATATTAAATGAGTTTGCATTTTGTATCATGTTTATGTCCCAAGTGAAATAATGCTTAATTGTTACAAGCTTTAGTATTACCCACAATTGATCTTAATTTATATAACTCAAATTGTTTGGTTGACATTCCTGTAAGGTAGTGCACCAGTTGATGATACAATCGTGTGACGTTGAAATGTTACGTCCCACTTGACGTTCTAGTGGGGCGTATCACTTTGATATGTACCAAGATTATTTTTAACCATATGAGTATTAAAGGTCTTTTTTTTTTTAAATTTCCATTAATAGCTTTGACTGTGGTGTTCATTGTCATTAGATATCATTTAAATAACCAAATGCTGATAATGACATAAATGTCTAAAATAAGATGCTATATAGACAAACTGCACGATTTTTTGTATGTGGGACACCTCTCTAAGTTGTTAACTGATCATAAAAATTTAAATATGCTTTTTGAAAATACTGCAAATGTTCATCCACCTATATATACATTTATATAAATGATATTTAACTTGTTTATTTGTAATATAACTCTGTCTCCATGTCTGATTCCCTGTGTATGTTGACAGGTTTGACGTAGCTATGGTAGCATACATTCCGAAATCACTGTCAAAACAATGAGCAGACTACATGTTTGTAAAAGGTATAAAAAATATCTCATGGGGGCTTTTGGTTTTATTTTTTTAATATTGTACATACAAACTGTAGAACCACTGATTTGCATGGATATAAAAGAATAAATTGGAATATATCGGTGGTGTGTGTTTTTTTTAATAAAGTAAATAGAAAAAGTAGAATCAATGATTTGCATGGATGTAAAAGAATAAATTTACATTAAAAATGGTAAACCTTTTTAGCAAGTGCCATGTCTGTGAGATATTTATATATAAAAGACCTAAGTTATTTATCAGTAAGAGTAGCTTATGTAGTGTGCGAGTAGGTTTCTTTTTATAACATTACACCAAGTATCACAATTACATATCTCATATCTGATGACTTGATTAACACGTATGCTAAAATGTTAATAACATTCATTTGTGGCGGAATCTAGCTAAGTCAGTTGAGAACTTGCCTGAGGTACTACTACTTTCGTCGTAGGATCGAAACACCTCTGTGGACCCCATTCTTTGATTGGGGTTTTCCTGTCCCAACCAGTGTATCATGACTTTTATATCAAAGACTGTGGTATGTGCTGTCTGTGAGAAAGTGCATGTAAAACATCTCTTGCTGCTAATGGACAAATATAGCAGGTTTCCTCTAAGACTACTGTCGATGATTAATAAATCTATAGGGACAGGGGATGTAGTGCAGTAGCAAAACACTCGCTTAATGTGTGGTCGGTCTAGGATTGATTCCCGTTGGTGGGCCCATTAGGCTATTTTTCATTCCAGCCAGTGCACCACGACTGGTATATCAAAGGCCGTGGTATGTGCTGTCCTTTCTGTGTGATGGTGCATGTTAAAGTTCCCTTGTTACCAATGGAAAAATGTAGCAGGTTTCTTTTCTGAGAGTCTATGAGAGACTATGTGAAAATTACCAAATGTTTGACATCCAATATACCCAAAACAAACTTTAATAAATCAGTGTGCTTTAGTGATGTTGTTAAACAAAACAAACTTTAACAAAAGAGTTTTAAACCAACGTTCTTTTCCTTTAAAATGTTTGAGTAAAGTGCTCTGCTGTGAAGAGTGTGAAACACTGTCGCTCTATTCCCAAGAGCATCAACTGCAAATGACAGCTTTATATGATGGTTTGTTTGATAGTGTTTAAGTGGGTTATAATTATAGAGAACACCAGGAGCATGTAAGTGACCACTGGACCTGTCCCTGGCATCACCGCTCTAAGTGTGTCCTTGAAGGTTGTTCACACTCGGCGCTTAATTAAAGTAGAGGTCTTGCTTTAAATATCAACAGTTCCCTGCACTTTTGTCTGCTTTATTAGTTAGTGTTAATTAGTAATCCAATAGCCATTGTGATAATTGGTTTGTGTTGCACTGTATCATATCTCCCTCAGATCAAACTACTGGCCATGCCAGGGGTGGAACCCGAGGGAGACATGCCTGTACCTTCAATGGATATAGGCATGTAAAACAAGTTTGAGACTTGACACTGTGTTAAGTGTACAGCTATATTACATTCATACCATGCAGTCAGTTGTCTGTCTGTCTGTCCACCCATCCATCCAACTATCTGTCTGTCTGTATTACAGTCTGACGCACATTTAGTTTTCCAGACGTTTTTCCCACTATACCTTTAGATATTGAACTGAAATTTTGTCTACAGTTTTATCATACAGAGTTACAGATCAAGTTTGACTTTCATGTGGATTGGTCATATTTTTGATAGAGTTATGGCCCTTGAACATAGGTGATATGAAAATTTGTTGGGCCTGGTTGCGGACATGTATTGATTTAGCAGTACACACAGAATGCTTGTTCATTCATACTAAATGTGTTTGGATGACACCCATTTAAGGTTGAAGCATGAAGTCTTGGGCAATAGAAGCTATTTTGGTGGTCTTTGTATGACAGTCTTACTACCAACTCTCACTAATTGTTTAATTTCCAGGATACATTTTAGAACTGCAGTTTGTGACATTGCTTCCAAATTCAAATTTGAAAAGCTAAGATTGCTTTCCACTCCACAAAATGAATGTCATGCCTTGCTAGTCTTAATTGAGTTACTTAAAACAAAGCACACCTTCACACTGTCACATGATAGCAATCATTTATGTGCATGATGCAAGCACGCACATATGCACATTTTTACTTTTTTTTTATGCAGTGCACCACAACTGGACAAAGGTCATGGTATGTGTTTTCCTGTCTGTGGGAAAGTGCATTTAAAAGATACCTTGCTACATTATTTAAAAAAAATGTAGTGGGTTTCCTGTGATGACTGTGAGTCAGAATTACCAAATGTTTGACATTCAGTAGCTGATGATTAATTAATTAATGTATTCCAGTGGTGTTGTTTAACAAAACAAACTTCTTCTTTTTTCATGCACTGCCCTGTGAAATCTTTTTTCATGCACTGCCCTGTGAAATCTTTTTTCATGCACTGCCCTGTGAAATCTTTTTTCATGCACTGCCCTGTGAAATCTTTTTTCATGCACTGCCCTGTGAAATCTTTTTTTTTTTAACTACAACTAAGTCTACAGAATCTGGTGCCACACTAAACTTGTTTTGAGCTGCTAAATTCCAGACATCTGTTTGTATTCATCTCATTTTGATCTGTTAATTGAACTGAAATACATTTCTTGACAGCTGTGGTGAATTTAGGAACCAGCAGGCATGGAGTGATGATCACTGAATTTGTGGTCATCTGTCAGAAATTAATACCTACATGTATGTTTGTGTACATTTACTAGAGGTGTCAATATTTGTTTCCAGTACAACTTCTGATGATAGTGAAAGATGCTTATCAGATGTACATTTAGTTAGTTACCTATAATCCATCCCACAGGGAACGCCTTTTTTCATACTATGAAATTTACTACAAGTTATTTATTTCTGAGCCGATTGATTTGTAAATTGTACACAAAAATAGTATTTTTGTGTTGTTTCCAAAACACTTTAACTTTTCTTCTTACGTCAAACCAAACTGAAATTATTTACAAGAAACATTTTTATAGAATGATGGGACGGATTATAGCTGTTAATGTCGTTTTAGGCTAAAGCTATGGTCATACATATATGAAATACTGGGACCAATTGTTCAGATCTTAGTTAGCTTAACCAGTGGTTAACAGAAATATCAAAATCAAGGACAGAATCAGCATAAATAATAATTGAAAAAATAATGTTGAAATTTTGATTCAGAACAAACAAAAAAAGATATTCAAGCATAATAAAATCTAAAGTTTATTTTGTATTTGTGAACAAATAATTAAAAGGAAAATATTAGACTAACCCAGGGTTGAATTTAACTGTGCTTTGAACAACCGTGCCCATGTTTGCATTGACGCTGCAGTTAATTCAGCAACATGGGCTTTGTTGGTACGTGAATGAGTCACAGTCTGTCTGTTGACCTTCGAGTGTTGCAGACATACCCTGTTTCATGACTAGTCTCTTAAATGTACTGTCCTGTTTGTAGGAAAGTGTATCTAAGAATAAAATTCTTGCTGCTAATTGAGAGTTAAAACATATTTTTTAAATCATGGTGGCCCTGTTTAAGATATCATTCGCCAAATATATTTTATTGTTAATTTGCCAAAATACTATTTTAAAATAGCATACCCTTCAGGATCCACCTTCATTTTGGCTATTTCGCTAATTGAAGCTTGAATTAGGCTGCAGATTTTTTTTACCAAATTCAGCAAATTTTGAATATTTTGAATCCAGTTTAAACTCTGTATGATATATTACTGATTTGTACTAATATCAGTACTTATACTTCAGGGTTAACTTTAAAACCTGGAAATTACTGTAGATCTCATTTTGGAAATTAACTCTTCAATTGTTCTGTAACTAACTTTAGACTATTTTTTATAATTGATCACCAAGCTTACTGCATGGATGATGAATAATACACCAAACTTGAAAAGCAAGATGAAGCTGACGTCAGGATATTTATGTTATTATTAAATTATGGCCCTTTTATGTTCCTTATTGATCTCTGTTGATCAATGTACTCCTCTGGTATTTGCCAGTGAAAACATCATTCTGTCTCTTTATCTCTTCATCTCTCTATAGGTTTGAATAAGTTACCCAGACGGCAGTTACTACACTCAAAAGTTCCCTCGGTTGATTGAAAGTTGTTTTCCATCTTGGAATTCATCGATCTATGTATGAGTAATACAAACATAATCTATCAAAAGTGTGGTGATTTAGGACATTTATTCGTACCACTGATGGCCGTTTTTGTGTATGTGTGTGCTGTATGTGGAATGCACCGGTTTCTGGGAAGTGAGGCCCATCACTGGCAAGTGTTCAGCTTTAATTCCGCGGCAGGCTGTAGCTGCTGTGATAAAAAATATTGATTTCTTTACATGATGTAACAGTTTAATCAAATTACTTTAGCAACTTTTGATCTCTTGTCTAATAGCAGTTATGTATGAAACGGGGAAACTTGTAGATCGAAGTTGTATGTATCTTAGTATATATAACCACAGTGAAACCTGGCTAATTTGACACCTCTGTGAAACAGCTATTGTTCTTAAAGGCACTGACACTAGTTCATTAGGTACTGCAAAATATTTTCAAGTATTGCAGCTTTTTTTACTGTTAAATTATAAATTACTTTACATCTTCTTGCTTAAAGTGACAGACCCTAATTTTGAAACATTATGACATGTTTTTCATAAAGTATATAATTGAAATTAAACATTAGTTGCATTTTATTATTTACATTATCCATTTCCGTACATCCAGTGTTTCTGGTCATACTGATGTCTGTAAAACTGAAATGCATTTTTAATAATTCTAAAACACATGTACCTCTGAGAAATAACTGTTATGAAGATGAACTCTAGTTTATTTTTAAAGGATATTTTCCTATTTCAATCTTGCCTATAAACTCTCATTTCATTCTTTTGTAACGTTATCCAGATGTGTTGTACGTTTGTAAATTAACCAAATGTATTTTCCATGTTCATGGGTTGAAACTAGAGTCTGCAACTTTAAATTATCAATTTGGGTAACTCCAGTGTGGTTTGGTTGTTATCATCTCTGTAGTACATGCAGTTTCAAATTCATTTTATGCAAAACTGAAAAAGAAACGTGTACCTTGGAAATTAGATTCAGTTATTTTAAGAGGCTACTTAAATAAATATTCTTGAAAATTGGTCTTCACTAGAAAAGGTGAGTGATCACTCCTGTCTAGCGAGTGCACCACAACTGGTATATCAAAGGTCGTGGTATGTGCTGTCCTGTCTGTGGGAAAGTACATATAAACGATTTGTTGCTGCATTAGAAAAAATGTAGTGTGTTTCCTCTGAAGACTATATGTAAAAATTACCAAATGTTTGACATCCAATAGCCGATGATTAATAAATCAATGTGCTCTAGTGGTGTTGTTAAACAAAACAAACTTTATTTTGATCACTCCTGATCCCCTCCTCACTTACCTTGAAAGTTTTATGAGTGTGGCAAATTGATAGCCAGACAATAAAAAAAATTCATAAATTTTATTTAAAACTTCATACATGTGATTGTTCGCCCGACACTATTTCAAGAAAGTGATTTTCACCGCTCCTTGATTTTGCTTCTGATGAAGAATGAAAATCATCTAATATTTTACAACTTAACACGTACTAGTAATAAGCAGCCAATTTGTCCCAATAATCTTTATATTTCCTTTGGCGTCTGTTTAGCACAGGTTTAACTGTCTTATTGACAGTAATATTCTATGTAGCAGAATGATGACATAAGCCAGTTATTTGTAAGGAATGCTCATATCAATCATCTGGCTGATAAAATTATTGGCTGTCCTACATTTAACTACTTTTTCCAGTTCCTTCTTGCCATAATATTCTGTTTGTTTGAATACATTTTCCCACACAGTATGTTTTTTGTCTAAAGCAAACTACTTCCTGCTTATTACAGTAGATCTTTGATTGTTATATTTTGATTTGATGATTCATAGGCTGAATAGATTTGTCAAACTAAATGACATAATGTCTTTTTAACTTGATTTCTGTGCCTCTGTCCAATCAAACCCTGAGTGAGTGCTCCGCAAGGCTCAATGGGTAGGTGTAAACCACTTGCACCGACCAGTGATCCATAACTGGTTCAACAAAGGCCATGCTTTGTGCTATCCTGCCTGTGGGAAGCGCAAATAAAAGATCCCTTGCTGCCTGTCGTAAAAAGAGTAGCCTATGTGGCGACAGCGGGTTTCCTCTAAAAACAGTGTCAGAATGACCATATGTTTGACGTCCAATAGCCGATGATAAGATAAAAAATCAATGTGCTCTAGCGGCGTCGTTAAATAAAACAAACTTTACTGTCCAATTACATCTCAAGCGGGGTGTCCTGGATACACATCTCAGTTTTCTGGGCTGTCTGTCAAGGACAGTTGGTTAGTGGTTAGTGTGAGAAAAGTTGGTGTAGTGAGCCATTAAAACTCACATTGAGTGGGCGTCGAATGAGTCATTAAAACTCGCATTGAATGGGAGCCAGATATGAGCCATTAAAATTCCCCAATGAGCGATTAAAATTCACTGGAAGCCTAAATCTGGGATCGAACCCAGTACCTACCAGCATTAAGATTCAACCACTAGACCATGAGGTTGATATTAGCAAATAAAATGATTTGTCCATCCATCCATGCATGTTGAAGACATGGTGATTTTGTAAAGCCCAAATGCATAATGATGCCAAGATCAATTCAGCGAAAAGACTCACTCTCTCCATTCATTCAGCAGGTTCGATACAGACAGTATAGGAAGCAAGTGGAATAAAGTTAATTACGTGGCCCAGGTCACAAGGAAATGGAGACCGGTTTGTGTAGATAGTCTGTCATCTCTGGGCGTTTTATTGCAGCTGGAGCTGGCGGTAATTGCTGTTAAACACTGCACAATGTGCGTTGTTGCACTAACATCAAACTCAACCATAGCACAAATGCAAAGGTGTATTTAATAAAAAAAAATTAAGGGCCAAATTCATTTACGATGTCTGTTTTTCTTAAATGAACGTATTTAAGCATTGTAAATATATGTAGTTACAACTGTTAAATGTATGTAAGACTAAAACAGGCTTTGTAAATTTGGCCTTAAGTGTTCGTAAAGAAAGAGTTACAAGAGAGATTTAATGAATATTGGTATTTACATTGTATGTCATACATACATCCAGTTGAATAAGACTCTGTTGGTATATTAATATATTGCTGTATAATATTACTGTAAATTTTGATGCAGGAATTAAGACTTGATCCAGAAATGATTTCACTGAAGAGTGATGGGATAGAGACAGCTTTTAAAACCCCCCACAAAAAAACCCCATTATCTTGACATAAAATTTTACATTTTGAATTTCTTTCATAAAATTAATGAAAAATATTATTAAATTAATGTTTAAATATGCATCGAGATAAAACATCTATTATTATTTATATGCCACTACTGTATATCAGAGATACCAAATTTGTTTATTTTAGGTGATATATTTAATTCAATAAAATTCTTTCTGCAAAATTTTAAAGGCTCAGACCCTAGTTTCAGCCCGTGAATATAGACACTAAATTTAGTTAATCTACAAACCTGTAACACATCATGCTTGAAACCTTCGTGGTACATGAGCATGTAAAAAAAGTTTGGATAGGATGTAACACATCTGGATAAGGTTATAACAGAGAGAAGCTAAAATCAGGGAAATAATGTCTAAAATAACTAGAGCTCGTCTCAATAACCAATACTTCTCAAACGAATGTACCTTTTTAGAAAGAATAATGAAAAATATATTTTGGGATATTATAAAAACCTGGATGACCAGGAGTACTTCAAGTGTATGAAAATTATTATTCTAAATAACAAAATGTAGGTATATCTAATTTAAATTATGAAAAACAGCTATAATAGTGAATAATACACCATGATGTTTAAAAACAAGGACCTGTCATTTTAACAGGTCTAGCTTCCTGATCTTCGGCTGCTATTATAAAACACTTTAGTGAAAACATATCTTGATTCTCTCATGTTCCACACCATGTGCATCAATTACCAGATGGTCCACACCTATTGCCAGTGATTAACAATATGCCTTGGTGTTTGTTAAACAATCAGTCCTCTCATGATAGAAACCAGGAATCTGTTTTGGTTCCGATAAGCCAGCCGTGAGCAGACAGACAGTTGTGGCAACAGGACAACATGTGTTTCTTTTATAGTCAACAATCCAGTCCATGAAACTAGTTCTTTTTTTCATAACTGTCAACTTAATTTTGTGTGACTGACTGCAGTCCACGTTTTGTTGTGGGATCCACTGAAGCCTCCCATTCTGGAGAATATCTGGGTGTCGGGGAACTAATCCATGTGTGGGGCGGGACGTAGCCCAGTGGTAAAGCACTCGCATGATGCACAGTTGGTTTGGGATTGATCCATGTCGGTAGACCCATTGGGCTATTTCTTGTTCCAGCCAGTGCACCACAACTGGTATATCAAAAGGCTGTGGCATGGTTCATATAAAAGATCCCTTGCTACTAATGGAAAACTGTAGCGGGTTTCCTCTCTAAGACTATATGTCAAAATTACCAAATGTTTAACATCCATATATCAATGTGCTCTAGTGGTGTCGTTAAAACAAAACAAACTTTTAATCCATGTATCTGCAGATAGAATGTGGTGAAAGCTTAATATAAAAAATGAACACAACAGTATGTTGCTAGTCTTTGTGGTCTGGCCTCGGTGGTGTTGTGGTTAAGCCATTGGACATAAGGCTGGTAGGTACTGGGTTCGCAGCCCTGTACCGGCTCCCACCCAGAGCTGGTTTTATTTAAGGACTTGATGGGTAAGTGTAAGACCACTACACCAACTTTTCTCTCACTAACTACTAACTAACCACTAACCCACTCTCCAGGACAGACAACCCAGATAGCTGAGGTGTATATGCCCAATCTTAATTGGATATAAGCACAAGAATACATTAAAATGAATGAATGTGGTCTGGAGGTGGAGCCATGGGAATTAAGGCTGGTCAGTGGTATCAGCTAGCTGCCACCCAGGGTGATTGTTAATGGCTTCTCTCTCACTAACTACTGACAAATAACAATTAACCCACAGTCCTGGAGTGACAGCCCAGACAGTTTAGGTGTCTGAATATAGTGGACAGGATTTAGTTCAGTTGGTAAAGCACTTAGCCTGAAGTGCTTGGATTGAAGGATCGATTCTCCTCAGTGGACCCATTCTTTGATTGCGGCTTTTCCATCCCAGCCTGTGTCTCCCACAACTGGTATATCAAAAAATGTTGTATGTGTTGTCCAGTGCCTATAAAATATAATTTGCTACAATTAGAAAAACATAGTGGGTTTCCTCTGATGTGTCACAACAAACAAATATTTGACATTCAATAACTGATGATTAATAAATTGATGTGCTCTAGTTGTGTCATTAACCAAAACAGGGATAATTAAATCAACAAGAACATTAATACCACTATAATCCTTACTGTATTACAGTGTCAGTTTATATAAATAAAAAAAATAAAAAAAATATATATATATATACAGACTGAGCTGGATCCTGCTCTGCTAGTCATGATAGGAGAAATTATTACTCTTTGATTGGAGCCAATTACATGCATTTTTAACATCTGCTACTCACAAAATATAATTAAATAATTTATATTGGTAAAGTGTGTTTCAGGTTTCATTTTTGAAAAAATAGGATAGATACAAACTTCTTTCTTTTTTCTTTTTTTAAATCAAATCAAACCGAGAAATCGTAATAGGCTGAGGTGTTGCGAATCTAGCTTGCTGATTCCCAAAAAAACTTCCCAGAGATCATTATTATTATTATTTATTTTTTTAAAGCCTAAGCAAAATTGTGGCAGTCATTTAAAAATAAATTTTAAAATGGATACCCCACTACATTCCCATGCTATGTCATTGTTTATCTGAAGTAAATGGCAATTGAATTTTGGCACCATTACATCCTGCCTGTCTTCTATGATATCTTCATCTCCTTTGTGAATTAGCCACTTTCTCTCCAGAATGGACTTCTTTTTTAACTGGAAGGGAAGTTTTCTCTGCAAGCAGAAATTAGCAGCTAGGAGTCTGTGATCAAATGTCAGGTCTATTTTAGGACCTCTAGATTCTTTATCAGGAGTGCTGGGGAATTGAAAAATGTTTTTTTTTATATACCGGTACATGCATTTTTTTTACTATCGCTTGAAGTATTACAGTGTTAGTCATCACAGATGAAGTGGGTTTTTTTTTTTTTACATGTATACATTCTTTTTATTTGTGCCAAGGATCAAGAAGTACAGTAAAAAATCCAATGTTGTATTGCTTATTTATAGTTTAAAATAAAAATCAACAGTCACATTTTAATTTGGTATATTGAGAATGGTTAATATGGATAAATTATACTGTAATCACGTAAATCAAGATTTTGAATATATACAGTAAAGTACTTTTAGAACGAACATTCTTACAACAAACTACCGGTTAGAACAAAGTGATTGTAATAAATTTTAATGTATAAAACGAACTATGTATAGCGAATTAACTGTTAAAACGAACCAATTTTTTAGTACCATTCTGCTGACATCGTTACAGCCCTGCAAGCTACGAGAGAGACCAATGCTCACTAAGCAGACAAAAATAGGCAACTTTGTTTCAAAACATAACTGATTGAACACTCATTTGATTCAACATGCTGTTTTTATTTGCATATTTGCTTCTATTGGTGATAATAAATGAAATATGTATATAAAAAACCCCACCGCACTAATTCTTGTGTTTATGGTGTTTAAATTTAAAAAATCCAAAATGGCCGACTTCCTGAATGAAAACGGCTAACTTCTGTAAATTTGTATAACGAACCACTGCTAAAATGAACCTGTGTTCCTGGTCCTTTGCAGTTCGTTATAAGAGTACTTTACTGTTCATGTAAATGTTCTTTTAGTAACTGTTTCTTTATAGGGAAGAAAAAACATATTGACTGACCATATTGTGTTGGATGAGGAATCAGGACCCCAGTACTAATTATAGTTAATAGAGATAATTAGTCCCCTACTGGTTCATTAGAAGGGGACTATTATAGCACAGTATAGGTTTTGTGTCTGTCTGTAACACTAATTCACCATATTGTGTGTTGGATGAGGAATCAGGACCCCAGTACTAATTATAGTTAATAGAGATAATTAGTCCCCTACTGGTTCATTAGAAGGGGACTATTATAGCACAGTATAGGTTTTGTGTCTGTCTGTAACACTAATTCACCATATTGTGTGTTGGATGAGGAATCAGGACCCCAGTACTAATTATAGTTAATAGAGATAATTAGTCCCCTACTGGTTCATTAGAAGGGGACTATTATAGCACAGTATAGGTTTTGTGTCTGTCTGTAACACTAATTCACCATATTGTGTGTTGGATGAGGAATCAGGACCCCAGTACTAATTATAGTTAATAGAGATAATTAGTCCCCTACTGGTTCATTAGAAGGGGACTATTATAGCACAGTATAGGTTTTGTGTCTGTCTGTAACACTAATTCACCATATTGTGTGTTGGATGAGGAATCAGGACCCCAGTACTAATTATAGTTAATAGAGATAATTAGTCCCCTACTGGTTCATTAGAAGGGGACTATTATAGCACAGTATAGGTTTTGTGTCTGTCTGTAACACTAATTCACCATATTGTGTGTTGGATGAGGAATCAGGACCCCAGTACTAATTATAGTTAATAGAGATAATTAGTCCCCTACTGGTTCATTAGAAGGGGACTATTATAGCACAGTATAGGTTTTGTGTCTGTCTGTAACACTAATTCACCATATTGTGTGTTGGATGAGGAATCAGGACCCCAGTACTAATTATAGTTAATAGAGATAATTAGTCCCCTACTGGTTCATTAGAAGGGGACTATTATAGCACAGTATAGGTTTTGTGTCTGTCTGTAACACTAATTCACCATATTGTGTGTTGGATGAGGAATCAGGACCCCAGTACTAATTATAGTTAATAGAGATAATTAGTCCCCTACTGGTTCATTAGAAGGGGACTATTATAGCACAGTATAGGTTTTGTGTCTGTCTGTAACACTAATTCACCATATTGTGTGTTGGATGAGGAATCAGGACCCCAGTACTAATTATAGTTAATAGAGATAATTAGTCCCCTATTGGTTCATTAGAAGGGGACTATTATAGCACAGTATAGGTTTTGTGTCTGTCTGTAACACTAATTCACCATATTGTGTGTTGGATGAGGAATCAGGACCCCAGTACTAATTATAGTTAATAGAGATAATTAGTCCCCTACTGGTTCATTAGAAGGGGACTATTATAGCACAGTATAGGTTTTGTGTCTGTCTGTAACACTAATTCACCATATTGTGTGTTGGATGAGGAATCAGGACCCCAGTACTAATTATAGTTAATAGAGATAATTAGTCCCCTACTGGTTCATTAGAAGGGGACTATTATAGCACAGTATAGGTTTTGTGTCTGTCTGTAACACTAATTCACCATATTGTGTGTTGGATGAGGAATCAGGACCCCAGTACTAATTATAGTTAATAGAGATAATTAGTCCCCTACTGGTTCATTAGAAGGGGACTATTATAGCACAGTATAGGTTTTGTGTCTGTCTGTAACACTAATTCACCATATTGTGTGTTGGATGAGGAATCAGGACCCCAGTACTAATTATAGTTAATAGAGATAATTAGTCCCCTACTGGTTCATTAGAAGGGGACTATTATAGCACAGTATAGGTTTTGTGTCTGTCTGTAACACTAATTCACCATATTGTGTGTTGGATGAGGAATCAGGACCCCAGTACTAATTATAGTTAATAGAGATAATTAGTCCCCTACTGGTTCATTAGAAGGGGACTATTATAGCACAGTATAGGTTTTGTGTCTGTCTGTAACACTAATTCACCATATTGTGTGTTGGATGAGGAATCAGGACCCCAGTACTAATTATAGTTAATAGAGATAATTAGTCCCCTACTGGTTCATTAGAAGGGGACTATTATAGCACGGTATAGGTTTTGTGTCTGTCTGTAACACTAATTCACCATATTGTGTGTTGGATGAGGAATCAGGACCCCAGTACTAATTATAGTTAATAGAGATAATTAGTCCCCTACTGGTTCATTAGAAGGGGACTATTATAGCACAGTATAGGTTTTGTGTCTGTCTGTAACACTAATTCACCATATTGTGTGTTGGATGAGGAATCAGGACCCCAGTACTAATTATAGTTAATAGAGATAATTAGTCCCCTACTGGTTCATTAGAAGGGGACTATTATAGCACAGTATAGGTTTTGTGTCTGTCTGTAACACTAATTCACCATATTGTGTGTTGGATGAGGAATCAGGACCCCAGTACTAATTATAGTTAATAGAGATAATTAGTCCCCTACTGGTTCATTAGAAGGGGACTATTATAGCACAGTATAGGTTTTGTGTCTGTCTGTAACACTAATTCACCATATTGTGTGTTGGATGAGGAATCAGGACCCCAGTACTAATTATAGTTAATAGAGATAATTAGTCCCCTACTGGTTCATTAGAAGGGGACTATTATAGCACAGTATAGGTTTTGTGTCTGTCTGTAACACTAATTCACCATATTGTGTGTTGGATGAGGAATCAGGACCCCAGTACTAATTATAGTTAATAGAGATAATTAGTCCCCTACTGGTTCATTAGAAGGGGACTATTATAGCACGGTATAGGTTTTGTGTCTGTCTGTAACACTAATTCACCATATTGTGTGTTGGATGAGGAATCAGGACCCCAGTACTAATTATAGTTAATAGAGATAATTAGTCCCCTACTGGTTCATTAGAAGGGGACTATTATAGCACAGTATAGGTTTTGTGTCTGTCTGTAACACTAATTCACCATATTGTGTGTTGGATGAGGAATCAGGACCCCAGTACTAATTATAGTTAATAGAGATAATTAGTCCCCTACTGGTTCATTAGAAGGGGACTATTATAGCACAGTATAGGTTTTGTGTCTGTCTGTAACACTAATTCACCATATTGTGTGTTGGATGAGGAATCAGGACCCCAGTACTAATTATAGTTAATAGAGATAATTAGTCCCCTACTGGTTCATTAGAAGGGGACTATTATAGCACAGTATAGGTTTTGTGTCTGTCTGTAACACTAATTCACCATATTGTGTGTTGGATGAGGAATCAGGACCCCAGTACTAATTATAGTTAATAGAGATAATTAGTCCCCTACTGGTTCATTAGAAGGGGACTATTATAGCACAGTATAGGTTTTGTGTCTGTCTGTAACACTAATTCACCATATTGTGTGTTGGATGAGGAATCAGGACCCCAGTACTAATTATAGTTAATAGAGATAATTAGTCCCCTACTGGTTCATTAGAAGGGGACTATTATAGCACAGTATAGGTTTTGTGTCTGTCTGTAACACTAATTCACCATATTGTGTGTTGGATGAGGAATCAGGACCCCAGTACTAATTATAGTTAATAGAGATAATTAGTCCCCTACTGGTTCATTAGAAGGGGACTATTATAGCACAGTATAGGTTTTGTGTCTGTCTGTAACACTAATTCACCATATTGTGTGTTGGATGAGGAATCAGGACCCCAGTACTAATTATAGTTAATAGAGATAATTAGTCCCCTACTGGTTCATTAGAAGGGGACTATTATAGCACAGTATAGGTTTTGTGTCTGTCTGTAACACTAATTCACCATATTGTGTGTTGGATGAGGAATCAGGACCCCAGTACTAATTATAGTTAATAGAGATAATTAGTCCCCTACTGGTTCATTAGAAGGGGACTATTATAGCACAGTATAGGTTTTGTGTCTGTCTGTAACACTAATTCACCATATTGTGTGTTGGATGAGGAATCAGGACCCCAGTACTAATTATAGTTAATAGAGATAATTAGTCCCCTACTGGTTCATTAGAAGGGGACTATTATAGCACAGTATAGGTTTTGTGTCTGTCTGTAACACTAATTCACCATATTGTGTGTTGGATGAGGAATCAGGACCCCAGTACTAATTATAGTTAATAGAGATAATTAGTCCCCTACTGGTTCATTAGAAGGGGACTATTATAGCACAGTATAGGTTTTGTGTCTGTCTGTAACACTAATTCACCATATTGTGTGTTGGATGAGGAATCAGGACCCCAGTACTAATTATAGTTAATAGAGATAATTAGTCCCCTACTGGTTCATTAGAAGGGGACTATTATAGCACAGTATAGGTTTTGTGTCTGTCTGTAACACTAATTCACCATATTGTGTGTTGGATGAGGAATCAGGACCCCAGTACTAATTATAGTTAATAGAGATAATTAGTCCCCTACTGGTTCATTAGAAGGGGACTATTATAGCACGGTATAGGTTTTGTGTCTGTCTGTAACACTAATTCACCATATTGTGTGTTGGATGAGGAATCAGGACCCCAGTACTAATTATAGTTAATAGAGATAATTAGTCCCCTACTGGTTCATTAGAAGGGGACTATTATAGCACAGTATAGGTTTTGTGTCTGTCTGTAACACTAATTCACCATATTGTGTGTTGGATGAGGAATCAGGACCCCAGTACTAATTATAGTTAATAGAGATAATTAGTCCCCTACTGGTTCATTAGAAGGGGACTATTATAGCACAGTATAGGTTTTGTGTCTGTCTGTAACACTAATTCACCATATTGTGTGTTGGATGAGGAATCAGGACCCCAGTACTAATTATAGTTAATAGAGATAATTAGTCCCCTACTGGTTCATTAGAAGGGGACTATTATAGCACAGTATAGGTTTTGTGTCTGTCTGTAACACTAATTCACCATATTGTGTGTTGGATGAGGAATCAGGACCCCAGTACTAATTATAGTTAATAGAGATAATTAGTCCCCTACTGGTTCATTAGAAGGGGACTATTATAGCACAGTATAGGTTTTGTGTCTGTCTGTAACACTAATTCACCATATTGTGTGTTGGATGAGGAATCAGGACCCCAGTACTAATTATAGTTAATAGAGATAATTAGTCCCCTACTGGTTCATTAGAAGGGGACTATTATAGCACAGTATAGGTTTTGTGTCTGTCTGTAACACTAATTCACCATATTGTGTGTTGGATGAGGAATCTAATTCACCATATTGTGTGTTGGATGAGGAATCAGGACCCCAGTACTAATTATAGTTAATAGAGATAATTAGTCCCCTACTGGTTCATTAGAAGGGGACTATTATAGCACAGTATAGGTTTTGTGTCTGTCTGTAACACTAATTCACCATATTGTGTGTTGGATGAGGAATCAGGACCCCAGTACTAATTATAGTTAATAGAGATAATTAGTCCCCTACTGGTTCATTAGAAGGGGACTATTATAGCACAGTATAGGTTTTGTGTCTGTCTGTAACACTAATTCACCATATTGTGTGTTGGATGAGGAATCAGGACCCCAGTACTAATTATAGTTAATAGAGATAATTAGTCCCCTACTGGTTCATTAGAAGGGGACTATTATAGCACAGTATAGGTTTTGTGTCTGTCTGTAACACGAATTCACCATATTGAACACTAATTCACCATATTGTGTGTTGGATGAGGAATCAGGACCCCAGTACTAATTATAGTTAATAGAGATAATTAGTCCCCTACTGGTTCATTAGAAGGGGACTATTATAGCACAGTATAGGTTTTGTGTCTGTCTGTAACACTAATTCACCATATTGTGTGTTGGATGAGGAATCAGGACCCCAGTACTAATTATAGTTAATAGAGATAATTAGTCCCCTACTGGTTCATTAGAAGGGGACTATTATAGCACAGTATAGGTTTTGTGTCTGTCTGTAACACTAATTCACCATATTGTGTGTTGGATGAGGAATCAGGACCCCAGTACTAATTATAGTTAATAGAGATAATTAGTCCCCTACTGGTTCATTAGAAGGGGACTATTATAGCACAGTATAGGTTTTGTGTCTGTCTGTAACACGAATTCACCATATTGTGTGTTGGATGAGGAATCAGAACACTAATTCACCATATTGTGTGTTGGATGAGGAATCAGGACCCCAGTACTAATTATAGTTAATAGAGATAATTAGTCCCCTACTGGTTCATTAGAAGGGGACTATTATAGCACAGTATAGGTTTTGTGTCTGTCTGTAACACTAATTCACCATATTGTGTGTTGGATGAGGAATCAGGACCCCAGTACTAATTATAGTTAATAGAGATAATTAGTCCCCTACTGGTTCATTAGAAGGGGACTATTATAGCACAGTATAGGTTTTGTGTCTGTCTGTAACACTAATTCACCATATTGTGTGTTGGATGAGGAATCAGGACCCCAGTACTAATTATAGTTAATAGAGATAATTAGTCCCCTACTGGTTCATTAGAAGGGGACTATTATAGCACAGTATAGGTTTTGTGTCTGTCTGTAACACTAATTCACCATATTGAACACTAATTCACCATATTGTGTGTTGGATGAGGAATCAGGACCCCAGTACTAATTATAGTTAATAGAGATAATTAGTCCCCTACTGGTTCATTAGAAGGGGACTATTATAGCACAGTATAGGTTTTGTGTCTGTCTGTAACACTAATTCACCATATTGTGTGTTGGATGAGGAATCAGGACCCCAGTACTAATTATAGTTAATAGAGATAATTAGTCCCCTACTGGTTCATTAGAAGGGGACTATTATAGCACAGTATAGGTTTTGTGTCTGTCTGTAACACTAATTCACCATATTGTGTGTTGGATGAGGAATCAGGACCCCAGTACTAATTATAGTTAATAGAGATAATTAGTCCCCTACTGGTTCATTAGAAGGGGACTATTATAGCACAGTATAGGTTTTGTGTCTGTCTGTAACACTAATTCACCATATTGTGTGTTGGATGAGGAATCAGGACCCCAGTACTAATTATAGTTAATAGAGATAATTAGTCCCCTACTGGTTCATTAGAAGGGGACTATTATAGCACAGTATAGGTTTTGTGTCTGTCTGTAACACTAATTCACCATATTGTGTGTTGGATGAGGAATCAGGACCCCAGTACTAATTATAGTTAATAGAGATAATTAGTCCCCTACTGGTTCATTAGAAGGGGACTATTATAGCACAGTATAGGTTTTGTGTCTGTCTGTAACACTAATTCACCATATTGTGTGTTGGATGAGGAATCAGGACCCCAGTACTAATTATAGTTAATAGAGTAATTAGTCCCCTACTGGTTCATTAGAAGGGGTAAGTTGTCAAAAAACGGCTCTAATAGTAAAAACTATGCCTTAGTGTTTAAAAATGAGGGTATGTCCTTTTAATAATTAAGGGATATGTGTTGCTTTAGCAGTACACTTAGAATGCTTGTTTATAGAGGGAAAAACCCACCTACTATATTACTGCACTATAAATGTGTACAGGATAAAGAATCGTTCATTCATTCATTCATTCATTCATCAACACTTATTTTCATGCTTTTATCCAATTAAGATTCAAGCATGGTGTCCTGGGCACACACCTCCACTATCTGGGCTGTCTGTCCAGGACAGTGGGTTAGTGGTTAGTGAAGTTGGCGTAGTCGTCTTACACCTCCCCATTAATTTGTTGAAACTCACTCTGGGTGGGAGCTAGTACCAAGTTGCGAGCCCAGTACCTACCAGCGTTATGTCCAGTGGCTTAACCACGACACCACCGAGGCCAGTATAAAGAATCCGAGCCCGAGTACTAATTATAGTTAATACCGCTAGTTTAATTATGGTGTAGATATTTAAAAAAAAATTAATTATCCATTTTATATCACAACCATATCTTGTTGAGGGTGGGATGTAGCCCAGTGGTAAAGAGCTCACTAGATGTGCAGTTGGTGTGAGATCGATTCCCGTCGGTGGGCCCATTGGGCTATTTCTCGTTCCAGCCAGTGCATCACAACTGGTACATCAAAGGCTGTGGTATGTACTACCCTGTCTGTGGGATGGTGCATATAAAAGATCCCTTGCTGCTAATCAGAAAGAGTAGCCCATGAAGTGGCGACAGCGGGTTTCCTCTCTCAATATCTGTGTGGTCCTTAACCATATGTCTGATGCCATATAACCATAAACAAAATGTGTTGAGTATGTCGGTAAATAAAACATGTCTTATATCTTGTTGAAGAAGTGGCTGAAGATTCAAAAACCAATTATAGTCGACTAATTTGATATTAATGTTTTATTGATCTAACCAGCATTTCTGGGATTTTTGCTCTGGACAATGCTAAATTAAATCATGTAGCCATGGAATAAGGATGACCTGTTGTTGACTGACGGGTCGACCATGGTTGACCATGTTTCTGTGTTTTAGTATAAAAACCCAGCCAACATTTTGTCAGCACTCAGGCACCAGACATTGTGAAGCTGTCATCAAAATGTTTGTTAACCTGTCAGGGTTCACACCTGTGGAATGCACAGTGTGATGAATTACCTACATTCACATGCCGATCTGCGTTGATGACCGTATTAAAAAAAAAAAAATTTAAAACCCACATATTTTCATTGTTAGCTCTGGTTCAATGCTCTGTAAGTAATAAATATTAACAGTCTCAAATGTTTTGTCGAAATTTAAGTTTTCTAGTAAACATCACAGGAAAGAGTGCCACCAAGTTTCCTCACTTCCATATTAATTTTTAAATGTTAATGATGGAATTAGCCTTTTCATTTATAACAAATGTTTTATTTATTTAACGACACACTCATGACATTTTATTTACGGTTATATGGCGTCAAACATATGGTTAAGGACCACACAGATATTGAAAGGGGAAACCTGCTGTTGCCACTTCATGGGCTACTCTTTTCGATTAGCAGCAAGGGATCTTTTATATGCACCATCCCATATACAGGATAGCACATACCACAACCTTTGATGTACCAGTCGTGGTGCACTGGCTGGAGTGAGAAATAGCGCAATAGGCTCACTGACGGGGATCGATCCCAAACCGACTGCGCATCAACCGAGCGCTGTACCACTGGGCTACGCCTCGCCCCTTTCATTTATAGGTGTCAATGTGTATTTTTGTGCTGGGGTGTCAAACATTCATTCATTCATTCATTCCATTGGAAATGTAGACAAAAGGGTTCGCCAGGTTATTATTCCACACACACACACACACACACACACACACACACACACACACACACACACACACACACACACACACACTTTATGCAAATTTGTTCATGATTATACATGTATTGCCCATAATTAGTCCTTATTTAGTCATTAGAATAGTATGATGTTTGTATGTGTCTTGTTTGTGCATATGTTTTGCATCCAGTTCCGTATGTGGAATGTCTATATGCAATAAAGTTTTATCTTTTTATCTTTTATCAACAAACTGCACCAAATGTGGACAAAATTTAAAGATCCAAGCATATTGCATGTAGACGGGGTTGGGGAATGCATGAAATAATAATTATTATATAAAAATTTAATATGAACATTCTTAGATTATTTATGATGATTCATAGGACACACATCATTCATTGAATTACCAAATATTTCACATCCATTAGCCGATGATTAATTAATCAACGTGCTCCAGTGGTGTCGTTAAACAAAACAAACAGACAAACTTCATTTATTGAACTCTGTGGGTTATTTCTCCCTGCAGCATGTAATCGGTGAAACCTCTCAAAACCAGACCCTCTGTAAACCAGAATTTCTTCAAAACCCTTCATGGTCCCTTTTAAATATTAGCACACAACATAAACTGGATACTTGTTAAACACTAGACTTTTTATTCATCATGTGGATATTCGGTTTTTGAAAATTAATGCTAAATTTTCATCCAGAATTATTTCAGAATGAGGGTGAGTGAAATTTTATTTTTTATTTTATATTTCCAGGACATTTATTGGGAGATACCACACACTGAGCATCATATATGTTTACAGAATGACCCCCTACCCCCACCAAAAATTAAAAAGCCCCCCAAAAACCCCAAGTGCCAGTTAAAAAATTTGGGCCGACTTTTATCTACAGGG